>NC_051389.1:55880297-55885297 GCF_015228065.2 Penaeus monodon | reverse complement strand
GGGAATTTTGTTAGTATAGCCCAGACCCCCCCCCCCTACTCCCCGTGCCCGACCCTGATTTTATATTATGAGATTAATCTTATCGAATATCACGTGATTCGATTTAATTAAATAGGTCTAAATCCTTCCCCAAAATAGAGTGATTGAAATAGTTGCTTTGACATTCCCCTTTCCTCTTCCCCAACTTAAATTTCTCTCTCTCTCTCTTCCTCTCTGTCCCTCTTTCCTCTCCCATTTTTCCCTTCCTCTCTTCCTCTCTTTCCTCTCCCATTCTTCCCTTCCTCTCTTCCTCTTTCCTCTCCCATTCTTCCCTTCCTCTTTTCCTCTTTCCTCTCCCATTCTTCCCTTCCTCTCTTTCCTCTTTCCTCTCCCATTCTTCCCTTCCTCTCTTCCCTCTTTCCTCTCCCATTCTTCCCTTCCTCTCTTCCCTCTTTCCTCTCCCATTCTTCCCTTCCTCTCTTCCTCTTTTCCTCTCCCATTCTTCCCTTCCTCTTTCCTCTCGCATTCTCTCCTTCCTCTCTTTCCTCTCTTTCCTCTCGCATTCTCTCCTTCCCTCTCTTTCCTCTCCTCAATTCTTCCTTCCTCTCTCCTCTCTTTCATCTCCCATTCTTCTTCGCTCTCTTTCCCTTCTTTCCTCTCCCCATTCTTCCCCTTCCTCCCTTCCTCTCTCCTCTCCCATTCTTCCCTTCCTCTCTTCCCTCTTTCCTCTCCCATTCTTCCCTTCCTCTCTTCCTCTCTTTCCTCTCCCATTCTTCCCTTCCTCTTTCCTTCTTTCCTCTCGCCATTCTTCCCCTTCCTCTCTTCCTCTCTTCCCTCTCGCGCATTTCCTTCCTCTCTTCCTCTTTCCTCTCCCATTCTTCCCTTCCTCTCTTCCTCTCTTTCCTCTCCCATTCTTCCCTTCCTCTCCTCCCCTCCTCCCCCTCCCCCTCCCCTTCCTTTTTTTTTCAATTCTTCGTCCCCTCTCCCCTCCCCCTCCTTCCCTCCCCCTCCCCCTCCTTCCCACCCCCACCCCCTTTCCTACCACGAGGCTTATACATTTTGCTAACACAATTCAGATAATTCTGAGTGTAATTAAATTTGCATATTTAGAAAAATAAAATCAGCAAAAAAGAGAAGAAGAAAATTGAAGAAAAGAGGATTTGGGGAAAATGATAAATAAATGATTAAACTCTTGAATTAAAAATATAAACCTGGATAATATTTAACTATCATTATCCCTCTCCCCGTTATCAACTTCCTCTCTTGCCCCCTTCATTACCCCTCTTTACCCTCCCTATACCTCCCTTCCCCTCCTCTCCCCCTCCTCTCCCCCTCCTCTCCCCTCCTGCTCCCCCTCCTCCCCTCTCCTCTCCCCCTCTCTCTCCCTCCTCTCCCCCTCCTCTCCTCCTCCTCTCCCCCTCCTCTCCCCTCCTCTCCCCCTCCTCTCCCCTCCTCTCCCCCTCCTCTTCCCTCCTCTCCCTCCTCTCTCCCCCTCTCCCCCTCCTCTTCCCCCTCCTCTCCCCCCTCTTCCCCTCCTCTCCCCTCCTACTCCTCCTCCTCTCCCCCTCCTCTCCCTCACTCTCCCCCTCCTCTTCCCTCCTCTCCCCCTCCTGCCCCTCCTGCTCCCCCTCCTCTCCCCCTCCTCTCCTCCTCTCCCCCTCTCTCTCCCCCTCCTCTCCCATCCTCCTCTCCCCCGCCTCTCCCCTTTCCTCTCCCCCTCCTACCCAACTCCTCCCCCTCCTCATCCCCCACCTCACCCTCCTCCTCCCTCTCCCTCCTCCTTCGCCCCTCTCTCTCCACGCCCTTCCTCTCCTCCACCCTCTCTTCCCCTTCCTCTCCCCGCTCCTCCCCAATCTTATTCCCCTCGCTCTCCCCCTCCTCTCCTCCTCCTCTCCCCCCTCCTGCTCCCCCTCCTCCCCCTCACTCTCCTCGCTTCCTCTCCCCCTCTCTGCCTCCTCCTCTCCCCCTCCTCTTCCCCCTCCTCTCCCTCCTCTCCCTCTCCTCGTCCCCTCCGTCTCCCCTCCTCTCGCCTCTCCTCTTCCCCTGCCTCTCCCCCTCCTCTCCCCTCTCTCCCCTCCTCTCCGCCCTCCTCTCCCCCTCCTCTCCCCCTCCTCTCCCCTCCTTCCCCTCCTCTGCCCCTCCTCTCCCCTCCTCTCCCCTTCTCCCCCTCCTCTTCCCCTCCTCTTCCGCCCTCCCCTCCTCTCCCCCTCTCCTCCCTCTTCCTCTTCCACTCCTCCTCACCCCCCTCTCCCCCTCCCTCTCTCCCTCCTTCCCCCTCCCCTCCCTCTCCTCTCCCCTCCTCTCCCCTCGCGTCTCCCCTCCTCTCCCCTCCTCTCCCCCTGCCTGCTCCCCTCCTCTCTCCGCCTCCTCTTCCCCTCTCCTCTTCCTCCTCCTCTTCCCCCTCCTCTCCCCCTCCTCTCCCCTCCTCTCCCCTTCCTCTCCCCCTCCTCTCCCCTCCTCATTCCCCTCCTCTCCCCCTCCTCTCCCCCTCCTCTGCCCCCTCTCCTCCCTCTCCTTTCCCCTCCTCTCCCCCTCCTCTCCCCTCCTCTGCCCCCTCCTCTCCCCTCTCCTCTCCCCCTCTCCTCCCTCTCCTCTTTCCCTCCTCTCCCCCTCCTCTCCCCCTCCTCTCCCCTCCTCTTCCCCCTCCTCTCCCCCTCTCTCCCCTCCCTCTTCCCCCCTCTCCCCCCTCTCCTCCCTCTCCTCGTTCCCCTCGCCTTCCTCCTCTCCTCCTCTCCTCTCCCCCTCCTCTTCTCCCCTCTCCTCCCTCATCCTCTTCCCTCCTCTCCCCCTCCTCTCCCCTCTCGCTCCCTTTCCTCTTCCCCTCCTCTCCCCTCCTCTCCCTCCTCTCCCCCTCCTCTCCCCCTCCTCTCCCCTCCTCTCCCCTCCTCTCCCCTCTCCTCCCTCTCCTCTTCCCCTCCTCTCCCCCTCTCCTCCCTCTCCTCTCCCCCTCATCTCCCCCTCTCTGCCTCCTCGCTCTCCCCCTCCCTCTCCCCCCTCCCCCCTCCTCTTTCTTCCTTATGTCTCTTCCTCTCTTCCATGCTTAACTCCCCTCTATCCTTCCTTCTTATCCCCTTCTTTCCTCTTTATTTGCTTCCTCTCCTCTTCCTTTAATCCTTTCTCTCGTCTCCCCTTCTTTTATCACCCATTCTCCTTCTTACCTTACCTTACCTTACCTTACCCTCAACGCTCCCACCCTCTCAAAACCCCGTCTGTACCCCCTCCCCCCTTTTCCCCAACCTTTAACACCAACCCCTACTTCCTCCCCATCCCTACCTTAATGATTTATTTACCTTCTCCCTCCTCCCCACCCTTCGCCCTTAACCCCCCCACCTCCCTTCCACCCCCACTCGATCCCTACCCGAGCCCGCTCCTCCATCCCCCTACCCTCACCCCGACCCCCTCTCCCTCCTTTTACCCTTCATCACCCCCCCCTCATCAACCCCCTCTTCGCCCCTCCCCCTTTACCCCCCCCTTTCATCACCCCCTTCACCCCCACCCACCCTAAATGATAAGAAAAATACACCTTTGCATTTCTAAATCACAAACAACAAACAATAACAAACAAAAACAGCAACAAACAAACACAAAAACAAACAAACACAAAAACAAACAAACAAAAACAACAAACAATATACCAACAACAACAACAACAAACAACGACAACAAACAAAAACAAAAAAACAACACCAACAAAAAATAACAAAACAAACGACAAACAACAAAAAACAACAAAACAAACACACAAACAACAACACCAGGAGAGAGGAAACGAAATCTGAATAGAAGATTCTGCGGAGAAAAAATCTTAATTAATCTGCAGCCAACTTATTGCTAATTATTAGTGTCGATCTAAATAGTGCTGTTTTGCCGGATTTAAGAGGTGGTTTTATCATGAATATCATTAGCGCTTTTTTTGTTGTTGTTTTTGCTTACTTTGTTTGTTTGTTTGTTTGTTTGCGTTGTTTGTATGTTTGTTTGCGTTGTTTGTTGTTTGCGTTGTTTGTTTGTTTGTGTTGTTTGAATTGTTGGTGAATTTGTTTGGTTGTTACGATTCTTGTCGTTATTATTGTAATTATTGTTATTATGGTGATGACAAGAATATCATCATTGTTATTATCATTATTGCTATTCTTATTCTTATTATTGTTATTGTTATAATATGATGATTATTTTCATTATTATTATCATCGTCATTGTTTTATTATTATCATCATTATTATTATTATTATTATTATTATTATTATTATTATTATTTTATCATTATTATTTATTATTATCATTATCATTATTATCAATGTTATTATTGTTGTTATTGCCACTATCCTTAATATCATTATCATTATCATTTTTATCATGATTTTCATTATCATTATCATCATTGTAATCATTATCCTTATCATTATTATTATTATTTCATTATCATTATTATCATTACCATTATCAATATTGCTATTATTATCATTATCACCATCATTACTATTGTTCTGACTATCTGACAAATTGCTTATCATTATCATTACTTAATTGATATTATCATTAATCATCATTGTTGCTTATGCTTTAATATCGCTATTTGATCCTTATATCTACCTTGTATTTACATTTCCTTATAAATTTTATCATTCGCTCCTAAGCATTATTGCCATTCGCTAATATGCACACAAAAAATGCCAGATAAAAATAAAGCCTTTCATATATATCTATACACACAAAGAAGAAAAAATACGATATCATATCACACACACACACACACACACACACACACACACACACACACAACAAAAACACACACACACACACACACAACACACACACACACACACACACACACACACACACACACAACACACACACACACACACACACACACACACACAACACACACACACACACACACACACACCCCAAAAAAAAAAAAACGATATCATATCTAGTTTGCATTTAAAATAGGATCTAATAAGATTCCGTTGACTTAGTATCTAAATTATTTTTTTAAAAATAAAAAAAAAAAAACTAAAAAA
>NC_051389.1:55845297-55870297 GCF_015228065.2 Penaeus monodon | reverse complement strand
ACACACACACACACACCACACACACACACACACACACACACACACACACACACACAGGACACACACACACACAACACACACACACACACACACACACACACAGGCACACATGGACACACACACACACCACACACACACACATCATGGACACACACACACACACACTTTCACACATGACACACACACACACACTTTCACACATGGACACACACACACACACACACTTTCACACATGGACACACACACACACACACACTTTCACACATGGACACCACACACACACACTTTCACACAGGCACACATGGACACACACACACACACACACACACACACACACACACACACACACACACACACACACACACACACACACAGGCCCCACATGACACACACAACACACACACACACACACACACACACACACACACACACACACACACACACACACACACACACACACACACACACACAGCACACAACACACACACACACACACATCACACACACACACACACACACCACACACACACACACACACACACACACCTCCCTGGCCCTCCCTCCCCCCCCTCACACCTCGGCCCCTCCCACCACGGCCACTTGCCCCCCCCCCCCTTCCCTCGGCCCTCCCTCTCCTCCCCTCTCCCTCGGCCATCCCTCGCCCTCCCCTCTCCCTCCCCTCTCCCTCTCCCTCCCTCGGCCCTCCTCTCCCTCTCCCTCCCCTCTCCCTCGCCCCCCTCCCCTCTCCCTCCCTCTCCCTCCCTCTCCTCGGCCCCTCCCCTCTCCCTCGCCCTCCCCTCTCCCTCCCCTCTCCCTCCCCTCTCCCTCGACCCCTCCCCTCTCCCTCCCCTCTCCCTCGACCCCTCCCCTCTCCCTCCCCTCTCCCCTCGACCCCTCCCCTCTCCCTCGACCTCCCTCCCCCTCTCCCTCGACCCCTCCCCCTCTCCCTCGACCCCTTTCCCCTCTCCCTCGCCCTTCTCCTCTCTCCCTCCCCTCCCTCGGCCCTTCTCCTCTCCCTCCCCTCTCCCTCAGCCCTTCCCCTCCCCTTCCCTCTCCCTCGGCCCCTCCCCTCTCCCCTCTCACCTCTCCTTCCCCTAGTCCATAAAAAGGACGAAAATACATCTTTATTTCCTCCACAAATTATTATTCAATCAACCTCTGGCAACTCGTCTGGGTAATCCGAGTATGCAAAAACCTCTAAGGGAAAAGAATACGGTTTAATGACCAATCGAGGAAATAGATACTGATAGACAAGATAGATAGAGGAATAGATAGGTAGCTAGACAGACAGATAGATAGACTGATTGATTGACAGAAGGAGATAGAGAGATGGATGGACAAGCAGATTAACAGATAGATAGATAATGGATTGATAGATCATTAAACAGAGAGATAAGTAGGAAAGTCTGAGAGACAGATTTATAAATAAATAAGTACGAAGATAATAAGCAGACAGACAGTCAGGTGGACAGATAGATAGCTAAACAGAAAGATAGACAGATAAATGGATGGATAGATATAGATAACGTATATTCTACCTTCAACATTTCTTTTATTTTTTATTTATGTTTTTTATCTGATTTCGTGACCTGCTTCGGAAGGAAGTCATCATTATTTCCCGTTTTCTTTGAGCTTCGAAGGGGGAATTAGGGTAAACGACCAAAGTTTCTGTTTGCCGTCAATCTCGGTTAGCACAGTCCTTTGTTTCACTCCTAATCAATCTCCGTCTCTCAGAGGAGACTCTCTCCGTATCGATGAAAACTTGCCGTAAGTCGGTACTTGGAAAGTTATCTGACTCGCCAACTCAGCGTAAAGATAAGATAGAATAAATGAATAAATAAGACGATACACAACGCTATTTCTTTTTTTTTCGTGTTTTCTATTTTTCTTCGATTTACAGTGTCACCGTCTGGTAAGTTAACGAGAATATGAAAGGATATGAAGATTGGTGTGTCTGTTGTATGGGAAAGAGGGAATTGGTGTGTGGGGGAGAGAGGGAGAGAAAGAGAAAAGGATAAGGATGTTTTATACACACCCAAATACACAGATATATGTATGTATGGTATATATATAGATGGATAGATGGAAGATAGATAAACATGCAAATTTTATGTATGTAGGATGATGCATGATGATGTATGTATTATGTATGTATGTATGTGTATGTATGTATTTTATGTAGTATGTATGTATGTATGTATGTATGTATGTTTATGGGATGTATGTATGTATATGTAGAAAAGAGAGAGAGAGAGAGAGAGAGAGAGAGAGAGAGAGAGAGAGAGAGAGAGAGGGGAAGAAAGAGAAGAGAAGACGCACAGAGAAAAGAGAGAGAAGACGCACAGAGAAAGAGAAGAAGACCAGAGACGAGAAGAGAAAGAGACAGAGGACAGAGAGAGGAGAACGCACAAAAGAAAGAGAAGAGAGGAGAGACAAAAGGGGAGAGAGAGAGAGAGAGACAAAGAGAGAGAGAGAGAGACAAAGGAGAGAGAGGAGAGACAAAGAGAGAGAGTGAGAGACAAAGAGAGACAGAGAAAGAGACAGAGACAGACAGAGAGAAAGAGACAGAGACAGACAGAGAAAGAGACAGAGAAAGAAGAGACAGAGACAGAGAGAGACAGAGACAAAGAAACAGAAAGAGAGAGAGAGAGAGAAAGAGACAGAAAGAGAGAGAGAGAGACAAAGAAAGATAGACAGACAAAGAGAGAGAGAGAGACAAAGAAAGAGACAGACAGAGAAAGAGTGAGAGAGACAGAGACAGACAGACTGACACACACACACACACTCAGAGAGAAGAGAAGAGAAGAGAAGAGAAGAGAAAAAGAAAGCGATACACAGAGAGAGAAAAAAAAAACTCACACAGCCGCGGACGAATTTCCACAACAGAACAACAAACAAGGATTTAATCATGGAGACCTTAAGAAAAAATAAAAAAGTCTCAGGTAAAATAAAGCTTCCATAAACCAAGAAGGATCAGACATTAAGTTACGTTCGGATATTTTTCTCATTTCTAGGAGCAAAAACACGGTGGAGTACAGGTGTGCGTCGGTTTCAAGATATCGGAGAGTGAAATATAAGATTGGCGTTCTATGAGGATGTAATAGGAAAATTCTCTCGTGTGCATTTACTGTGTGTGTGTGTTTACCAGTGTGTGTTTACAGTGTGTGTTACCAGTGTGTGTTTACCAGTGTGTGTTTTACAGTGTGTGTTTACCAGTGTGTGTTTACCAGTGTGTGTTTACAGTGTGTGTTTACCAGTGTGTGTTTACCAGTGTGTGTTTACCAGTGTGTGTTTACCAGTGTGTGTTTACCAGTGTGTGTTTACCAGTGTGTGTTTACCAGTGTGTGTTTACCAGTGTGTGTTTACCAGTGTGTGTTTACCAGTGTGTGTTTACCAGTGTGTGTTTACCAGTGTGTGTTTACCAGTGTGTGTTTACCAGTGTGTGTTTACTAGTGTGTGAATTTACTTGTGTGTGTGTGTGTGTGTGTGTGTGTGTGTGTGTGTGTGTTGTGTGTGTGTGTGTGTGTGTGTGTGTGTGTTTACTTGTGTGTGTGTGTGTGTGTGTGTATTTACTTGTGTGTGTGTGTGTGTGTGTGTGTATTTACTTGTGTGTGTGTGTGTATTTACTTGTGTGTGTGTGTGTATTTACTTGTGTGTGTGTGTGTATTTACTTGTGTGTGTGTGTGTATTTACTTGTGTGTGTGTGTGTATTTACTTGTGTGTGTGTGTGTATTTACTTGTGTGTGTGTGTGTATTTACTTGTGTGTGTGTGAATTTACTTGTGTGTGTGTGTGCGTGCGTGCGTGCGTGCGTGTGCGTGTGCGTGCGTGTGCCTGCCTGTGCTTGCAAAGAACGACGTCCGCATCCGCTCCACCAGGACCCGGCAGGAGGCGGGCCTGCCCACGGCGATCACGTGCCGCTTGCCGTCCACGACCACCAAGCCCCTCTGGGTGGCCTCGGGCGTCTCCTCCGTCTCGCCCTTGAGGGCTCTCTTCTCCTGCCGCTTCTCCTCCTCCTCCTTGTCCTCCTTGGGCTGCTGGGGCTCGGCCACGAAGCCGATCAGCTCCTCGCCGTCGAGGTTGAAGGTGTCGAACTGTCTACCAAATTCTACCAAACTGTCTTTGGTAGAATTAAATTGTTCAAACTCTACGGGCTTGTCCGCCAGCTTTCACATGTCTCGGTATCACTACATAATTACCTTCAGTTGTGGTAGCACTGCGGTCCGACTTGGGTCAAGGCAATTGGCCGAAAATGGAATCTAATAATTGAGGGAATCAAACAAACAAAAAACGATGTGTGTGTGCGTGCGTGTGCGTGTATGTGCGTGTGTGCGTACGTGTGGGTGCGTGTGTGCGTACGTGTGGGTGCGTGTGTGTGCGTGGGCGTGGTGCGGTAGTGTGGGTGCGCGTGCGTGTGGGTGCGCGTGCGTGCGTGTGCGCACGTTTGTGTGCACGTGTATGTATGAACAAGGGTAACTACGCAAGGGCTAGTTCGCGTGCGCGTGAGCATGCGCGATCGTAGTTACGTGTAGGCGTACGTGTACTCATGTAGGTTTATATAAATCACCTTGCACATTTACTAAATCAGTTCTTACAAAAATGTATCATTTTTTATTATTATGAAAGCACATAGTTTGGACCATTACTGCCGAATCCTATATTCTTTCTAATTTCCGATGGTCTCCCTTGCAGGGCTCTCCTATTTACTGAACTTAGACTAAAAAAAAAACAAGTAAAACCGGGAAAAGAAATAAACGAGTGAGTTCTGGCGTTTTACTAGGAGAGTGGCAGCGTACAATTACACGAACCAGTATAATTAGCTTTACCTTTTTATATCAGATCACAGGTCAACAGGTCACTGTTGTAATCCACTGTCGTAGGGAGTCCGTTACAAGGTCCGAAAAAAATTTTTAAAAAAAACACACAAAAGGCGACAGCGTGCCGTCCTGGCGAACCCCAGCCTGCCCTCTCTCCGTCTCAGGCCGTGGTCTGGTGGGCTTCCCCCCAGGTGCGCATCCTCACCTTATTCAAGGCGTTTCTCTTTCAGCTTATAAGGTGGTTCCTTTGTTTAACATGTCGTTTTGCGCAGGTGTTTTCGTCTGTTACCTAGTTCTCACGCTTTGTAGTTCTTTTGTTTTGTCTTCGTTTTTAATTTCCTGTGTATCTGCAATTGCTCGTGCGTGCCAGCCCGATTGCAGATCTGATCACGACAACCCCTCCCATGGCCCGGGAGTGAATGTCGGGGCGTCGCCTCCACTCGCTTCGAGTCCTGGATGGTATCCCTAGGTTCCGCTCCGGGGCCCGCCCATGTCCGTGACGATCTGGCGCAGAAAATACGGAGCCATCATCGGGAATCACAGCGACGAGCCGACCATTCACACTCCCATTTCCGGGACATCCAGCAGCAACAACCGAGGTTCCTCTCGTCTATGTCATCTATCTCGTCCGTTCCGTCCACACGTTCATGCCAGCTACAGTGCGTCCCTGTCTCATCTAGACGGCGGGAACGGGGAGACCTGTGACCAGACAATCTGTGGAAGACAGTCACAGAACATCCAAAATACATGGCTGGGGCCGCGGTCTTCGGCTCCCTCGCAGCGCCAGGACCTGTGGATATTAAAAGGTAGTAATCATAAAGGCTGTGTATTCTGAGCCGACCCTCGAAGTAAAACTACCAGAACTCTTAAAATAATAAATTAACTACCAGAACTCTGAAAATAATAAATAAACTAAAATTAAACATTTAAAAAAACAAAATCGGAAAACCTCAGAATTAGCATCAGCAACGTAAGCAAAAGAACTAGGCTTCCTGAGGATTAAATATACACATCACCTCACGATTAGCTGCTGAAAGTCAACAGATGTAAGGTTACAAAGGTTATCATTAGCATTAATATCTCTATACAAAGGAATCAGGAAAGGTTACATGATTCACTATCGAGCAAGGGCCGTCCCGCGAGGACTAAAGAAGCAGTGTATCTGGAAGTTCTAACAGATCTGACCCACTCACATTTAGCTTGCTGAAAGTCACGATTGGTCAATCTTGGCAGTTCGAGTGGACTGAGACGCCTCAAGTACGTGTTCCTGAAAGTATCTGGTTAAGCATGTTTGCGTCTGTTGCAAGTCACATCATAGAGAGATAAGGGTACCATGTGCCCAGAAGGTAAATAGTCTGATCACCGTCCCAGCGAGGAACCTAAAGTCTAACGAGACTAGTAATCTGTGCCACTCTAAGAGGATCAGTGTGCCCCACATCCATTCAGCCTTGTTTGACATGCGTTATTGTCTATCTTGCCAATGTCGCCTACGTCCACTGTAACTCCCTGCAAATGTCAAACGTCATAAAAGCTCTGAAACTCCTTTGCGGAACTGGTTGCAAACGGTCATCATTAAGAGAACAGAAGTAACCATATGACCCACACAAGACAAGTCTACAAGTAGCTGACACCTTTTCGAAGGAGAACCACTGTGCCAGCAGCTAAACGAGCTTGTGGAACATACATGATAGCACTAGTCTTAAGATCCACATGAGAAGTAATACAATCCTTACCTGATGGTCGAATCAGCAGTAGTTAGGGCGGTCCTGTAGCTTCAAACAGTGCTACAGAATGCGGTAAACACCACTTGTAAACCGTACTCACGGGTGGACAGAAATTGTAAAAAGTATTTACCTCAGACAATATCTGCCTTTTAGCACGGCTTTTACTGCAGATCATTCAATGATGGTCAATGAGAACAAGATCTGATTGTTCCGCAGCAGTGACAACAATCAGCAAGATCAATTTTCGAAGAACGAGACACATATCTGGTGCACCTTAGGGCACTCTGTTGTACATGTTCGCAACATGAAGAGACATAGCCCTTGACATTCCCAGCACTTGTGAGTACTTTCTATTAATAATACACATACGTCCTACTTCGATAGTTCGAAATAACCAGGATGAAGGCAATGCACCTACAGTGCAAGCTTCAAACACTGATGTATACCGGACTCCACGTGTACACATGCCCAGTAACAGTGGAGAACACCGTTTGTGATTTCAGGATCCGGCTGTCTCCAGATTCTATCAAGCACTGATCTCTGCATAGCATGGAAACAAGTTGTCTAGACTATCTGGCACTTAGTTGCATCTGCTAATCCAGATATGATAACTCAAGCCTGTGCATTCGGCACTCGATTACTAGGACGTGATCAGTGTACACTGTAAACGCTGCATATAAGGATCAAATGCCCTCACTCCTTCAACGACGGCCAGAGCTTCAGCATCTGTTGCATAGTAACGCGTTTCTGCCCCACGTTTCCAAAAGAACCCAGTAGCACCAAGAAAGCGGCGCACACTTTTTGCATTTCGTGGAGGTGTCATATCTACAATGCTACGCAATCTTCTCAGGGTCTGGCAAAATACCTTCAGTGGTTACTTTAAATCCAAGGAATCGAAATTCCTGCACTGCAAACTCGCACTTAGCCATATTGAACTTAAAACCAGCATTATTAAGAATTTTTAGTGTTTCCTCAAGCTGTACAAGATGAGATTTGAAGTCTGGGCTATAAACTACATCATCCAGATGAGCAAAAGTGTGCTTACCTAAAAACTGGGGAAAGTACTATATTCATGGTGCACTGGAATGTTGTTGGTGCTGTAGAAAGCCCAAACGGCATCCTGCAAAATTGAAAGAAACGGTAACCATTACTAAAAGCATTTTTGGGTTTATCTGATGGTTCCACGGCCACTGACCAGTATGCAGTCAAGAAGTGAAAATACCTGAGTGTCCGTGAGCTCATCCACGAGTTCGTCAATCTTTGGGAGAGGATATGTATCTGCAACAGTCACAGAGTTGAGATTCCTGTAATCTACACAAAAGCGTAAACTACCGTCTTTCTTTTTTACTAATACCACAGGCGAAAGCCATGGAGACGTTGATACCAGCTCAATGATGCAAGCACTTCCTTTTAACCGTTCCTGTTTCTCTGAGCTAAGATGCCCAAGAATGGTCCAGAACAATCTCCTCGCCATCTGCTTCAATTAGTGCCGATTCTGCGATGGCACTTGCTTCTAAAGCAGCATCAATTCTTCCCACAGTATCAGTGGACTTAGAAGGATAAGTCCGATATGCGAAGTTTAGCCTCGCTCGGGCTATGTCCATGAGGGGAGCCCGGCCTGTGTCGACTAATGCCGACTCGCTCACATGTGTCAGCTGGTGCTGACTCGATTGAACCTAGTCCTTACCCGCCGTGGTGACCAATCACAGCAGTAACCTCCAGGCGCCTGGGCGGAGCGCGAACCGCCGACCCCTCGGATGAGAGGCCGACACATTACCACTGTACTAGCCCGGAGGCTGTGGACTTAGAAAATTAGGTGCTTTTTTAAAAAGTGACACTCCACCGGGGAACCCCTGTGAAAGAAATTGAAGTTTGTGCATGCGCACAAAGGTTCGTGACGTCACGAAACTCTCAGCAAGCACCTCACCTCACCCTTCCTCACCTCCCCCTGTCGCTGACTCCGACCTCACTATAGATCTTGAAGCACTGAAAACATACCTTGCTGGACGACGTAACACGAAGCAAGATCAGCGATGGAAAATATGACAACACTGATTAAAACATGGATCTGGCCGTAAAGTGACTAGGTGGAGACGAAATCACGTTCCTGATACAGACACTTCGTAAAATAATGAATGAGAGATGCGCTTATACAACAAAGCCCTGGACATTCATGACCCCAGGAGAACGTAGTGCAGGAAATTCGAAGTTGAGTGAACTGCATGCGCGCATAAGTTGGAGTGAACCACAGAAGCCCACATCGTCGCCTTCTCGTCCCACGCCGAGAAAACTTTCCGACAAGACTGCTGCAGCGATATTCTAATGAAGATCTCTGGCACATAGCAAAATGACACTCCCTGAAAACAATCCTACTCAGTATCGCCGTAGGAAGACAGCTGGAAAGATTAACCAGCGGAATGACCTGAGCACCGGCCTCGCTAAGCCTCCGCGAACCGTTCCCCCTCCCCTCAGACCGCATCCATGAAGATCCCTCATCGTGTCACGATCCGATCGACAACGGCTTGCAGCATGGACCAAGGACGACGCAGGCGAGCCGTAACAACCCTAGTCGTCTGTGGTCAGTTAACGATAGATCCTCAGAGGAACTAATCGAACGCAGTGCCGATGTGAAAGTTGCAAGCATCTGGAACGGAAAAGCATTAAATTAAGTCCGCATTCCGATCATGACGCAGCATAGAGTTTGAAGCTCAATACCACCAAATACAGATGACTTCGTCGCAAGTCTCGTCCAGCGTTAAATGTGACAGGTAGGAAGCTCATTTACAGCATCTTCACCAAATGAAATCTGATCCTGGAACCACTGATAGCTGCTTCGAAACCCAAATTGACAGTAACAACATTCGAAACTAATTGCAAGCCTACTACAACTTATCCGCAAGCTGGGTAGGCTTGTAGGAAAAGACAGTGCTCGGCAGAGTAATATCGAGCACTTGCAACTCTTTAATGTTCAAAGAATCTGTGCGCGTATTCAACTCCCCGGATTTTAAACATTTCCTTGATAAAATGAAAGAAATAATAGAAGTAATTAGTGTAGAAACAAACATTGTATTATTACAGGTGATTTTAATGTAGATTTATTGAAAAATATATCAGATGCTAATGTTCAAGACTTCATAGCCCTATTCAATTAAAAATTGTGTTTTACGTCTGTAACCAAACCTACACGAGTATGTCCTATGTCACATATGGACTAACCAACTATCCAACCATGTAACAACCATCTCTGACTATTCAAACTCCCCATCTTTCAATTTCAAACCGCATAATATAAGTACAGGAGTCGCGAAAAATAAACCACATTTACGAAGGCATTGCCAGTTTAGTCCACTTAAACACTTCGATTTAGTATTTGGTTAATAACCCCAGTTATCCAGTTTACACAATTCATTGTTTGCAGAATCAATAATTTTCCTGTAAGATCAATTCAACTCAAATAAGTAAAACCCTAACAAAAAAAAATCTTATCAATGAAAACTCTCAGCCCATATGCAAAGCGGATTCGATTAATATGGAGATCAGTTCAGACGAACGCGTATATCTCCAAAGTGATCGCTCTGGACAACATAATACAGAAAATGAAGGCTAACTCAATTACTGCAGACAACACAGGAAAATCATCACATAATTCTGACAATAATAAATCTTCAGAATCAAACGATAGAAGTAGAGGAAGGTCAGTCTCGAGATTCTACTCAAATTCCTCACTCTATCAATAAGTATTTCGTTAATGTTGCAAATAACTTAATTAACAATGTCCCTCATCCATCCCATAGTTTCATGAATTTCATGGGCCCTTCGCACAAACCCTAAACCCCGTAACCGAATCCGAACTCTCTGAAGTAGTAAATCAACTGAACAACTCTGCCCCGGTTATGATGGCATCACAGCACCAATAATCAAATCCACTTTGCCTGCCATTTCCCGTCCCCTGATCCACTTATGCAACACTTCACTTACTACGGGTATACACACCCAGGTTACTCCAGTTCACAATTCAGGTTGCAAAACCAATATTTTTAACTACAGACCAGTATCAGGTCTGCCCGTAATAAGTAAAATTCTGGAAAAAAAATCATTTTATATCAGATTGGAAAACTCTCATATGCAACAGCATTCTGTCGGATTGCTAATTTGGATTTACGAGGAATAAATGAACAGAAATGGCTGTTATGTCATTTACAAACCATATCTACAGAAATCAATTTGTTCCACATAATGGATCCAATTCAGATTGCCTTCCATTATCTCATGGTGTACTGCAAGGGTCACTGTTAGGGCCTCTTCTTTTCCTGATCTCTATCAATGATTTGGTGAAAACATCCTCGTATCTGGAATTCATCTTATATGCTGATGGCAGCAACCTCTATGTTTTGGGTCAAGATATTAATCAACTCATTAGTAACATCAATAGAGAACTCAACACCATCAGTAATTGGATTTCTTCAAACAAACTGACGCTAAACGATGTTAAATCCCATTATGTTATATTTAATCATGATAAGAAACTTCCCCCTACACTTCTGCCGGTAATATTAGAACATAAACCCTTGTCAAGGAATCATATGACCATACCAATGAGGTATTTTCTACACAAACTATTGAAGCTGAGAGATATAAATACCTACTTTTGTGCTCTCTTCATTTTTAAATGTATCAATATCTACGAAAATAACTTATTCTGGTTCAGAAATGATTTAAGATATCCTCTGCGATCAAACTCATTATTAAAGCACCTAACTGAGTCTCCTCTCCGCAGCCGCCCAACAGTTCAGCAAACCATGGCATCTCAAGGTCCCGCAGAGTCGGAGGGAAATCTGACTATCCCCCCCCCCCACGGGTCGCAGGGGGCCAGCCAGGGAGCTTCCCCGGTGTTTCCTCGGGCAGCTAGCCCGAGCTCTCATCCCCAGAGTGTAAGGGGACCCTTGGCCCAGGGTTTCGTGCCCCCTTACGAGGGTAATGGGACCTCCGCCCTAGGATACGGGCCCCTTGGCAGCGAGGGTCAAAGCTGCTCCCCCGCCCATGACGATGGGCACCCCCACGGCAGCCAGGGTCAAGGCTACCCCCCTGCCCAGAGCAAAGGACGACTCAGAAACCCGGACAATCAAAGCAGCCCGATCAGAAATAACAACGAAACCAGCAAATACAGTGATAACAGTGAGGACAACGTTGAAACAAATCTCATAAAAGGAAACAGTGAATACAGTGCAGACAGAAAGGCAATGTATCATTTAGACAGCATAACCATAGTGCTGAACACAATCCTATGCTTTATTGCCACAAAAAAGCCCGGGCTTGGATGGTTTTGTGTGATCAAATCAGGAAACTGTACAGCCCGGACGAGATCGACAACGTCTACAATATCATTCTAGAAGGACAAGAAATATAACCAAAGACATTAAAAGGATGACAAACTTCATAGTGCATACCTTGATCGATCACTGCTTAAAAAAGGACAACATAGTGTCTGCTACAACAACGACAGACACTCCCGCCACTGATTGGTTCCCACCTTCCAAGAAAACAGGTATTTCTGCACCTTTTGTGAAAATCTTTCAAAAATCAAAACACAAAGATACACAAACACAACACTAACCCTCCTTCATCAATCAAGAACAGTAATCTGCACTAAACAGTTTGATTAGCCAAGGTGTGATGCCTTCTCTGCCGCAGGAATGTGGAAAGGAAGCATTAGTCACAACATTCTCTACCCCATCCCATCACGCAACATCCGACCTCCCAACCCCTGTCCACGATCAATCTGCCTACCAATCCTTCCTATTCGCATCCCCTCCCCGTCAGAATGTCCTCTACGCCACAAAATGAATCTACACAAAATCACACTCCTACACCTTCCACAGCAGTACCCACGAACAACACCTCTCCCAGCTCCCCTTCACCACCATCACCCTCTCCCGACACTCCGTCCCCTCTACCCTCTCCCTCTCTACTCACTCCTACCCAGCACACTCACGACCTTGCTGAGGTGCCAGCCACCCCTCGTCCGGAGCCACGCAAGCGTTTGCCCAATAACAACGCTGAGACGTCCGCAACCGGGATGAGGAACGAAGCTTCAACACAAGTAACACCTAGAAGAAGCTACGGTAGAAACAGTAAAAGGAAAAACAAACAAAGAAGAGAACAAGGGAGGAATGCCACTCGCCAAAACCCTTGCAAGGCGCCGACCGTCCTAAGGTAGTGTACATATTACAAGTTGCCATCCTGACACACACAAGGAAGATATTGAAAACTTCCTGGAAAATAAGTTCAACCCTATTTCCAATGTGAAAGCTTTTAAAACTAAAACTCTAAGGGGCAAAGATATAAATCCAGATTTTTTCCCTAGAGCCCGACGTCGTTCCCACCAATGTAAAAGTGTTCCTAAATAGAAACAAGTACAAAGGCGTTGTTTGACGTTGCAAATCCGGCGGGCAAACCACTAAACACCATCAGAATAGAACACACCAATGCACAGTCCCTCCTCGGTCATTTCGACGAAATCAAATTGATAAGTAAGGAGAGAAATATTGATATTTTGTGTGAAACATGTGCTTCACCAAGAAATATCAAGCAGTTTCATCAGCATCCCAAACTTTCATGTTTACAGATGTGATGCAGGACGTGGAGGTGGAGTCTGCATATATGTAAGCGATACCCTTAAATCAAATAAGATGTCCTCTACAATTGTAAATCATACAGCTGTAGAGGACATCTGGGTAACCGTACAAAGCAGTATGTATCCTTCCTTCCTCGTCGGCACAATCTACAGACACCCTCATGCCACCATAGAATCTTTTTATTATCTTGAAAATATTTCCAGAGAAATGTCACTAAAGAGAAAACCTCTTTTTATCTTAGGTGACTTAAATGACGATCTAAATAAACCAAATGCAAAGTTACATGGGATAATTAATAAAAATAAACCTAGAACAACTTATAAAAAAGCCTACAAGGATTACAGAAAACACCTCATCCATACTAGATGTTATAATAACAAACAGACCCGATATCATACTTCACACAGACGCTGTCCCATGCCACATTGCAGATCACGAGCTTTTAACCTTGACCATAAATGTAGAAAAACCAAAGCGAAAACCAGTCACTAAAACCTCTCGCGACTTAACACATTACAATCCTCAATTACTCTGCCAACATATTATTGCCAACGAATCGTCACTCTCAGAGATCTTAACAACAGATGACGTGGACAGACAAGTAAATATTCTAACACATGTGATAAAGAACGGTATCGATGCCTCCGCCCCTTTTAAAACAAAAACAGACGTCCTCCCGCCCCTTGGATAAGTGACGACATTAAGAGGGCCATAAATGATAGAAATAATACTCATAAAGCTCTCAAAATAAACAGATATGACACCGCCCTTCAGGCTGAATACAAACATAAGAAGAGGAATGTGAAAACACTCCTCCTTTGTGCGAAAACAAATTACTTTAAAAGTAAATTTAATGAATGTAGAAACGATTCTGCCGAAACATGGAAACTAGTAAATACACTAGTGCCTAAGAAGAAACAAAATACAGACATTTCCATAAACAACATAGAACACTTTAATAACTTCTTTGCAGAAGTCGGTAGACGCACTTATGAACAGACAATCGCCCCTACATATCAACACAACATAAACGAAACGAGGCCTACAACAAACTTTTTCAGACCGCAGCCAGTAGGAGTAGAAACAATTATCCTGACAATAAAACACTTAAGAAAGACGAATTCCGTGGGAGCGGATGGCATTGCACATAGTTTGCATACTATTTGACAGTCATTATTAAAACATCCATAGTCATCGGTGTTTATCCTTCACTCTGGAAACATGGTATCATAACACCTGTTTTCAAATCCGGTGAGAGAGACGAAATTAATAATTATCGACCATCACTACCCTACCAATAATATCCAAAGTTCTCGAGAAAATAGTTGCAAACCTATTAATATCATTTTTGGAAGAGAATAACTTTATATCTAACACGCAACACGGTTTTAGGAGTAAACTATCAACCGAAACAGCATTATTAAAATCACAAATGAATTTATAAAAATATAGACAACAACCAGATCAATTTGCTCACTCTATGTGATTTATCGAAGGCCTTTGACAGTGTCAGCCATGAATTACTTGTAAAGAAACTAACAAATCACGAAATTGATAATTTTTGGTTCAAAAGTTACCTGTCTGCGAGAACACAATCAGTCAAAATCCATGAAAAAGTATCATCAAAACCAATTTCGTTCGGTATTCCACAAGGCTCCTTCCTAAGCCTAATCTTATTTATTATATTCATTAATGATCTGTCACCAATTGCAAAAACTGTCTTCTCATTCAGTACGCCGATGACTCTCAATTCCTTCACGCTGCATCTGTTAACAACCTAAATGAATTGATAGGAAAAAACAAGCAGACCCTAACAGAAGCAAAAAAATACTTCTGTATCCATGGCCTGAACTAAATCCACAAAAAAACACAATGTATTTTTATAGGCAGCCGTCAGAACATAGAAAAAATACCACAGACACAGTTATAGACTTCCAAGGTTGCTACATCAAACCCAACACAACAGTAAAAAATCTAGGGGTACACGTAGATAGATACATGACATTTGAGACACACACTGATCACATCTACAGAAAAGTAATGGGCACTCTGATATACTTAAATCACATCAAAAATAAAATACCCACAGAAACAAGAATTGCTGTTATACAAACACTAGTACTTAGTATAATTAATTACTGTCTTAACATCTGGGGCTCCACAAACAAAACGCAAATACAAAGGACCCAAAAACTACAGAACTTCGCGGCAAGAGTTGCACTAGGAAATGTAAATAAATATGACCACATCACACCACATATAAACAAACTAAAATGGCTAAAAGTGCATCGGAAATACACCTATGACACATGTATTCTAATCCATAAAATCAACAACAACAGGTAACATAACAGGTGCCCATACAAGGCAAAATTACTCCCTATAAATCAGAAGATCGAACACAGAAACCGGGGCAAGAAATATGCAAATCCGAGGACTGGTGATCTGGAACCAACTACCAGAAAATATTAGAAATATCTCCAACCAAAAGACATTTAAAAAAAAAGTGAAAGAACATCTACTGAAATATCAATGATTATCAGGCATTCAAACATCAAGCCAAGCACGATATTTCAGTCTTTTGTGATATTAATGTTAAACAAACATTGTATAATATCTATCTATATAATAAACGTCATATATGTAAATAGAATACCCATTGTAATGGAATAAAGTGTTTGAATTTGAATTTGAACTATAGGCTCAAACCAATCAAAAACATTATTTTATATCATGGGGTAACTGTATGGAATAATCTGCCCTCACATCACAATGCTCCGTCACTGCTGTCACTCAAAAAATTGTTGAAGACCCACCTATTACACATGTCAGAGTGAATGCTAATGTTTAGGACAAGTGTAAAAAGTAGTTTGAATAAGTATATATACAGGTACATAACAGCGGGTATTCATGCATCTGTACGAATGTTTACATAAATGTACAATGTATCTATGTAATACATTTATAAATATATGTGTATGTGTACATGCAAATGCACGTAAGGTTAATATAAGCATATTTGTGTGTGTGTGTGTGTGTGTGTGTGTGTGTGTGTGTGTGTGTGTGTGTGTGTGTGTGTGTGTGTGTGTGTGTATGTGTGTGTGTATATGTGTGTATATGTGTGTGTGTGTGTGTGTGTGTGTGTGTGTGTGTGTGTGTGTGTGTGTGTGTGTGTGTGTGTGTGTGTGTGTGTGTGTGTGTGTGTGTGTGTTGCCTTGCGGACGGGGTTGAGGTTGTTGAGCTCATTAGTTTTCCCAATTGCATCATGTGGTTCTGAGTGTTGGGTGCTGAAGTTGATAGACGGGAGGGGGATCAGTGGTTTTGAAATGTGTTGTTGCAGACGAGTGCTACGTGTTGGCTGGACAGAGGGGAGAACGAATGGTGGGGTGCTGAGAAGGGTAAATTGTGGAGACCGGCTGTTGGACATCTTGAACAGGAGGAAATTAAAAGTTTATTGGTCATGTGATGAGAGGTAAGGATATTGAGAGGAACTTGCTGACAGGGATGGTGATAGGAAACAGAGGAAGAGGCAAACCGAAGACAAGACTGAGCGACATCATCAAAGATATTTGCGGGCTGTCGATGGTACAAGTGGAAAGAAAAGCGCAAGATCGAGTTGAGTGGCGAAGGATGGTGGAGAGGTCCACGGCTGCTCAAACATGAGCATACCGTTATTGATGATGATGTGTATATACACATGTTTGTGTATATATATATATGTATGTTTATGTGTGTATGTGTATATAAACTGTATATGTATGTATGTGTTTATGTATGTAGGTATGTATATGTGTGTATATATAGATATAATCTTGTGCAATATATTTTAGTGTTTATTCTTTATGAATAAAATTATTATTTTATTACAACTTAGTCTGATCTACTAGTCTGTCCTTTGTTATACATAGCATATTGTATATTTTTATCTTTTTTTACCGCTATCGTCTCCAATCCACCTGTGAGTGGAATGACCGAGTCTAAGAATTTAAATACACATTAATTCCCTTATAATAAGGTGCCTCCTTAAGAGAACTTGTGCTTTTAGGAGGCTCAGCATTCTATTTTTACTTTGTGTATGTCAAACTGTTTTTTATGTATATTGGCTAAATAAACGTTATCAATCCATTATCAATCAATCAACTATGAGGCAACAAAGAAAACAGATCATCATCTACCTGAGAATCATCAGCCAGCTGAAGACCATGCTCCCGGTCAAACTCGTCCTCTTCCCATTCAAAATCTGGCACCTTGTGATTGTCCTAATCAACAGCTGCTGCTCTTTCTGAAAATATGGCATCTTTAGTGTCGACAGCACTGAAAAGATCTACTTCCTCTTCTACACAAAAATGAGACCCATTTCGAAGTGTTACAGGTTTAGCTGTTAAATTCACAACAAAAACAGAACATCTGTCCCTTTGAGGGATCAACAGAGTACGAGGTATGTTAAGTGCAGTTGTGCAGCTATTTATCAGGACTGACTTCCCATTGAAACAAGGCGATATACTGCAAGTGACATACATACCAGTGTGGGGTGGACAAACCGTCTTGCAATATGGAGCCAAACGAACAACAGGAGGTTTTACTGTTGGTTGCAAAATGATACAAGTCCGAAAGATTCACCTTTTTCATGCTGCAAACGATAAACTACATTATCAAGATGAAGATAAGCATCCTGAGCATCAGCATCATGTAAGATCTTATAGTGTACTCTGCAAAGCAAATCCACACCAACAAGGTCACCTGGAAATGATACAGCATCAACAACAATAACCTTTCCCTGCAACTCCCCTTAGACCTCTATTCTCTCCGGGAATGTCCTTCCCGATGGCACGCCCCACATGTACGAGAAACTGGCCTCATGAACTGATCCATGCGGCGAGATGGTCGGCGTGGAAACGGCCCAAAAGGTCTGGAATAGCCATCTGATCCCTCCTCTTCGATTCCAGATCTTACTGGTCCTTCTTCCTCTGCACGGACGTCCATCCTTGCATTCCAAACCCGCTGGGTTGCATCTACTAGTTGCTTCAGTGGAGCATCTTCTGACATGGCACACATCTCCCTCAGGCAGCCTGGAAGACCTTGCAAAAATAGCCGCCTGATTAGTTCGTCTGGCTCTCCAATTGCTTCAGGGTAATCTCGGACGCCCCGATAAACTGCACCCTCTAGAGTGATGTAAAAATCCAGAGAAGCTTGACCACTAACTAGACGTCGGTCATGGAGGAGACTAAAGTAAACACTTGCAGAGCATGTTCCCCGAAATTTCTGCTGTAGTTTTGCCTTGAAATCTTCCCATGTGATACAGTCAAAAATAGGTCCTCTACAAGATACCCTGTCATTTCTTATAAAAGTGTCATCAGTGGGTGGATTTGACAGGTTCTCAATCTAGCGAATCCACCTCTCTATTTCTTGGTTGTGTCGTAGTGGTTGGGATGCTGGAGTGTTGGAACTGGCTCCTTCTCCATGCAGACAGCAACCCTAGTTGAAGACTGCTCCGCAAGTTCGCAGTGATGAGGTGAAAATGACCCAGACTGCAGGTTTGTAAACTTTGTTCGCTCACTTGGAACTGGTGTTTGCCGTGGAGTTGGTACAGGAGTTACATTTGGGATAATAGACCGAAGAGCTTCTCTTAGGGAACGGTTTGCCTCTGCCACAACAGCTCTGTCCTGTTCTGCTTGGATAACGAGAGCAGTCCTTGCTTCAAGAAGTGTTGCACGGTCTCTTTCTACTTCCCTCTGGGCACTATGCTCCTTCATCTGGCGCAATACTTTGTCCCGAAGCTGGCGATGTGTTTGGACTGCGTTCCCAGTTCAGCATTTCTTCGTTTTTCCTACGTTCTTCTTCCAACTTGACATCTAACACTTTTGCTTCACTTCTAGCGTACCTCTCTTCCCACTGGTCTGCTAGTTCATCGTAAGCACTTATCTCAGGCTCAAGTAACCCTTCAAGCTGCATCAGGGCCGGCTTTTCTAGGGAGAACTATTTTCAATAGGTCTCACTTAAAAGTTATCACTTTTCACCATTGTTCTACACACGTTCAGTGTCTGTTCACACTGGGGTTGCACTGTATGGAGCACTACACACTGTACATATCACACTATACCCAATAAGACACTATGTACAATACTGTTGCAACACCTACAAATAAAAAATAAATACATAAGCCCAACCATCACCAAAAATCGGTCAAGTACAGGCACATAAAATGAGAAAACACTAATACAAAATAGATACACAGAAATACAATAAACATACATCGGTAAACAAGATATACACCAGAAATATAGAATTTTGGCCGGCGTGAGTCCGTCAGATGGTAACAAAACACTAGCACCTGGCTAATTAATTACTATCTGAGCACCACTGCCACCAAGAACAAGCTGTCGCGGTTAGCTCAGTTATAGATTATAATCTCTGGTAGAATTAAATTGGTCAAACTGTACGGCTTATCCACCAACTTTCACGTGTCTCAATAATACAGTACACACTCTGACCTCATACGGAGAGGTCGTGTGGTGCCCGTGCTCCGGTGCCCTCGTCCCTTACACACGAACCTCTTGCGTATACAAGAAAGTTGTACAAGGAGTTCATGAACATTTGGTGCTCATATAATCCGCAAATCAGTGACATGACAGTAGTGATGTGATGCTAGTTATGCTTGTAAGGGAATTTGAAATAATTCCTCTACCGAGTGCCAAGTACTGCTGTGGTAACCGTTAAGAGTCGAGTGCCCCGTTGTCCCAACCGCTATATATCTCCTGTCACGAGGCGGGCGAGCCGGTCGGTGCGGTTTCCCCCACGATGGGGGGAAACTGCAATGTAAACACTGAGGGGGAGGACTCAGTGGATAACTGTTCCACTCCTCCCGCGGCTGAAGAATACGCAATAACTTAATTAATGAAATAACGACGCTGAGGCAGGAAATGGGAAAAAAATAAAAGTGACTCATTGTCGTGATACTAGTGTTACCATTTGTGATAAAAAAAAGAACGAGGAGAATCGATGTCAGACCGCCAGTGCTGATAACCAGAGTGGGCGTGTCAGCGCTGACAGCAGCCACGAACAAAATCAGGATCCCTGTGACGTAGAGTCCAGTGACGCAACCAGCCCCTCAGGTGCATTTGACACAACGGAAGAGACTGTGCTGAGAAGTGGAACAAAACAAGACCAAATGTTTGAAATGGTTAAAAGTAATTTTCAGTCCACGAATACCATCTGTAATGAAATCTATAATCATAAAGTTATATGTTTCTTATGTGAATCTATAATTCGTAATATTTAAGGATATAACAGCATGAAGTACAGGTTGCCTACTAAAACACTATTCACAAATGGATAAATGCACAATCAAACTCATATCATGGAATATGCGTAGCATTAAGCCTAGGCTGAATGATCTAGAATTTTACATCCTTAAATATAATATTGATGTTATATGCGTGCAAGAACCTTTTGCTGCTGCTGCAGCCATGACTGGATTGTTGACATATGTGAAGGTAACACTGCCACATAAATTAGCTTAAAAAATCCGAGAACACTGATGTTCCATTTCATCATTTAAAAATCCAGACTGCCTCTGGGTATATTTCACTGTATAATATATATATGCCAGATACTCTAAATTTCTGGCTAGTTCTCTCCCCAATTTTCACAACCAAGGCACGTTATGCATGGGCGACTTCAATGCAAGGCATCGACACTTTGGAGACAACCAGCGTAATAGTAATTCAAACATTTTATCAATAGCAGATCACTGACAGTATATGACACAGAAGCAGAGATTCATTTGGGAGGTGGCAGGTTAGATTACGTATTTGGCAAAAATTTTGTTCATGGTAATGTCTGTACTTCACTGGTACGAGAGTTAGTGACCACTTTGCAATCTGAATAGACTACACTGTAGACAGCGACTCAGCCACTAAATCACCTAGGCTCAGAGTATTATCCCACCGGGCCTGGAGCATCACTTCAAGGCACGGGTCTATGACTGGTATAACACCTACGAAATAACTGTGGAAAATTTCTCAAAAGATTTAATCAAAGTTGTCACTGACTACTATAACACATGGGTCTGTTCACGAAAACTCTCAAAGAAAAAAAAGGCCCCGGCCTCCCATGCACCGGGGTGGATCAATGACCCTATTCTGGCCAAGGAACATAAACGGGTCCAGGAGTTTGCTAATTGTTATAAAGATAGTAAGACGACAGATAATCTTCTGCAGTTTCTTAAAGCCAACAAGGAATTCAGAGAGAGTAGTAAACACTGGGAACAATTCCTGCAAGGTATCAATAGTCAAACTTCTGTGGCTGACATGTGGAAAAAAATTAATAGGCTGACAGGTAAAGCTTTCACAACACGCAGTTCCACAGTCCACAAGAGCAGGCTAATATGCTGCTAGAGCAGTGGCCCGGGAATTCTCAGCTAAACTCACTTCCACAAGGGATAAAAGATCAACTAGACAAGTCGAAAATAGATAGGAACTTTAATATAGCAGTAGCCTGTGCTGCTATTGACCCCTCCGACTTTGCCGAAATAACCGAGGGCGTAGCAGTCAGCACTGTTTTGCAGAATACTTAACAGACAAACCCAGGCATGCAAACCGTATTCTTGATTTTAAATCTGCCTTTGATATTGCAAACAGAGAAATAATTCTTGAGCAACTAGCTAGATTTGGTATTCAGGGAAAACTGTTAACATGGATTCAAATTTATCTATCGAATCAGTCGGCTCAGGATCTCTTCAGGGGCATTAAAAGTACTCATACAAAAGTATTTGAACTTGGTACACCTCAGGGAGGTGTACTTAGCCCCATGCTATTTACTAGGCGATATACCACTTGAGGGCAATGACTCCATTATTTGCTATGCCAATGATACTTGCATAAATCCTCATCCGAGGAAAGAATGCAAGAGATTCTAGATATACTCTCAGCAAGGGGGGCTATTGAGTGTGCCTTGATAATCTCGACTGAAAAAAACAAGGCTCTTAACGCAAAGACAATCCCTCTGCCAAGGTTTCACATAAATGACATTGAGCTAGATCTCTGCCATCAATACAAATACCTTGGGGGGTTGTCAATGATGCAGAGTTCATCAGAAACCTGAAGAAAAGGCTGTGGGAGTTGCTGAAGCCACTTAGGACACTTGTTGGCAAAGACCATGGTATCAATGTCAATATTGCAAGACTCTTTTACTTGTCATACATACGGTCAGTCATAGATTAGAACAACAAGAATTGTGAATATGAGAACTGAACTAAACTTACCCTCTGTTTACGAAAGAATATTATACATAAATACCACATTTGGTGTCAAATCAATTAGAGAACCCCTCCAATTATACAGAGTTCCAAAGACAACTAAAACACAGAACAGAGGAGCTAACTTTGCATGACAACACCAATTCATACTCAAATTCATAGATACAAGTAACATGCAAACACTTAGCTCAGCTGAACATACCTATAACGAAGACCCTACATGGACGTTCTGTACCACCGTGGAAAATGTCGGACCTAAGTCTATCCAATGCATATGAATGCTACACTGACGGGTCCTTGCAGTCTGGGAGTAGAGCAGGATGTGCTTTTGTTGTATATAAAAACAATATCTTGAAACACCAGGATTGTAGGAGGGTTTATGACTGGGCTAGCACTATGCAAACTGAGTTGGCAGGAATACTCATGGCCACCGAATTTCTATTGAATCAAGGCTCGGGGGTATTATTCTATGATTCAGAGTGCTCTCCAAGCTCAGGACACTCTAGACAGGAAATATCGCAAATGACATCAGGATAAACGTGTATCGTGCAAAAGAAGAGGCCATGATATACGTTTTGTGTGGCTTCCATAGCATGTTGGAATCCCTAGGCAAAGTGTGGATATAGATCTTGGGGTACTTATTTCTAAGATTTTATACAGCATTAAAGCTTCCTTCAACTTGACTGAGCTGATTAATTCTCAACGCCCTGAAAGCTGTAGTATAAAGCACTATGGCCAGTTTAGGCAAGATTCATTCACCTATGGTTTATATCAACAAGAACAAGACAGTGTGATATTGTGACCGCAAGAATCAAGCTTGGATATAGATTGTATTGGCAGTCAGTACAGTTTGTAATGTCGAAGAAACTAAGTGTAAACTGTGTAATGAAGAATATAAGCGAACACTTGTACATTATATCTCAGAGTGCCATGTGTTACAGCCTTTCAGACCACCTATCATGAGGTACGGAGAACTATGGGTTAATTTTTCGAAAATGACAACCGGGTCTTCCCTGACAATTTTTATATCATCATATTTGAGATGAGAACGAATCTGATGATCATTTCAGTTGCATTCTCCAGCCGACAATCTTGATGTGCTTTGATATCGTTCGGTAAAAATCTATGGGATTTCACATAATCCAGATCCCCTGTGGTAATCGTACATTGCGTCCTAACTAATAAACCAACCTAACCTTAATCCTGTGGGATTTATACACTATATATCCCTAGACAGGGGGCTATGCCACCTGGACCCCCGTGGTATTGTATATGCCTAGCAAGGGGGCTACAGCCCCCTGGACCCCCAAGGGGAAAACCACATACCTTTATATCGCGAAACACCGAACGTTTCTTCGCTTCGGTCTATGGTCACAATTGCTTGGTTTCTAATCACTTTTTTTTCAGCATTTGCGGCACTGGATGGGTTCAAATATCAGGCTGTGATAGAAACGAATGTCTATTTGTCGAGTATATCCACAAAAGGGCTTTAAAAATGACCCGGAATCGACGCAGCACTTGAAATAGAATATTGCTGACCGGCGTTTCTCGACGTAATGGCGTTGCTGGCTGTCAAATCTCTCGGTGTCAAAACGCGCATGCGCACAAGGTTATTGTACAGAATAGCATAAATACTTACCAAAACACGTAAAGGAAGAACAATAAAAGGAAAAGAACGCATTACATACATGTATTCGAGAAAACGGACGCTGATAATGACAAAATATTCGTTCTCATGAGCACGTAGCAATACAAGGACTACTTGGTAATGAGTTCCGCGTCACATTTGTTTTGATTCTCGCGAAGTAAACATGGAAGGGACTTACAAAATGAAGGGGCGATCTTCACTCTTGTCTGTCCTATACCTCCCTTATTTTCGATTTGCACACCTTAAACCATAGATGAAAAGTTTCTTAGTTTTCGTCAAGGTAACCACTCCATACACTTATTTTACTGTACGCTTGGTTGACATGCAAAAAAAAAATTCCTATTTCATATCCTTTGATGTCTTATAAGATATACTTATATTGTATCCTAAATTTGGAATGTAGCATCACATGACTGCATATCAAATGTAGGAATGCCTTTCCACGCCCAAGCTGTACGCCGGCGTGGCAGATGAGTATTGATATAGTACTTATCATAATAATGTTATAACCTAAAATTGAAATGAAATTCTATTATATGTTATATCCATGCATCAAATGTACCACAGCCAGCCAACGCCTGTGCCGTTAGCCAGGTTGGTAAATTAAGACTAACTACAAATGAGCAGCCTGACTTTCCATCGTTTGGTAGCACTTCCGACTTGTTCAAGGCCACTTCCAAGTATTATAATGGGAAACAAACCAAACAAAACTTAAAATAAGTGTGTCGTCGTGTTCGTGGTGTGTCTCTTGTTTGTGTTTGTGGGTTGTTGTGCTTATGTTTTGTTAGTGTCTGCTATATTTTGCATTGTCTTCGTTGTGATGTGAAATGTGTGGTTGTTTGTATCATTTGTTTGCTAGCAGTTAGTGTTCGTGTTGTGTCTGTCCAGTATTAGTCGAGTTGTGGTGGTAACGTTCGATAG
>NC_051389.1:55822797-55827797 GCF_015228065.2 Penaeus monodon | reverse complement strand
CTCATCTCTCTTTTCTCTCCCTTTATCCTCTTTTCCTTCTTTCTCTCCTTTCTCTCCCCTCCTTTCTTCTCCTCTTCCTCTCTCCTTCTTTCTCTCCTCTTTCCTCTCCTTCTTTCTTCCCTTCTTTCCTCCCCTTCTCTCCTCTTACTAGCCTCCTTCTCTTCTCCTCTTCTTCTCTCTCTCCTTCTTTCTTCTCCTCTTCCTCTCTCCTTCTTTCTTCTCCTCATTCTCTCCTCTTATTTCTTCTCCTCTTTATCTCTCCTTCTTTCTTCTCCTCATTCTCTCCTCTTATTTCTTCTCCCTCTTATCATCTCCTCCTCCCTGATCGCATTCCTCCCTTCACTCTCTCCCACACCTCATTCCTTTCCTCATTCCTCCCCTCTCCTCCCTTGTCCCCCTCCTTTTCCTCTTCTTTTTCCCCATCCACCACCCCCTTTCCCCTCTTCTCCTCCTCCCACCCCCTTTCTCATCTCTCCTCATCCCACACCTCCCCTCTCCCCCTCCTATCTCCCCCCAACACCCCCCTTCCCCTCACCCCCTCCCATCCCCCTATCTCCCTCCTCTTCCTCACTCCCCGTCACTCCCTCATCCCACCGCCCCCTTCATTACAGGTTTTCATAAACGCTCATCTCCTCCTTTTTAAAGCCATTCCCAATTTCCACGCTCCCCCCGTTTATTTCCCAATTTCCCCCCCTTCCCTCCTTTCCCCCCACCTTTCCCCCCCCCCACCCCCCCTTCCCCCTATTTCCCCCCCTTTTCGCCCCCCCCCCCCCTTCTCCCCTCACCCCCAAACCTATTCCCCTCCCCCCCTTCCCCTCCCCTCCCCTTCCCCTCATTCTCCTTTCGCCTCCCTTCCCCTCGCTTTTTCCCCTTTTTCCCCATCCCCCCCCTCCCCTTTCCCCCCTTTGCCCCCCTTCCCCCACTTTCCCCTTTCCCCCATTTCCCCTTTCCCCTCATCTCCCCCCCCCTCCCCCTCCCCTACCGCCCTTCCCTCACTCCCTTTCTCCACCCCCCCTTTTCCCCATCCCCTTTCCCTCTCTTTTTTTCTTTCTCTATCCTCAACATTTATTCCCCTTTACCTCCATCTTCCCTCCCCCCCCCACCCCTCCCTCCTCCCTCCCTCCCCCCACCTCTTTCCTCTCCTTCTGTCTTTACTTCTTTTTTATTAGCGGTTTCTCTCCATTGATTTTCTTTTATTTTCTTTCTTTCCCTTTCGTTTATTTTCCATTTGTTTACGTCGTGTTTTTTTTTTTTTTTTTTTTACGCGTCTGTTTTCTGTATCTTTTCATTTTCCCTGTCATCTGTTTCTTTGTTTGTTTTTATGTATTTATTCCTTTATTCATTTTCTTTTTTTTCTTTTTCTTTTTTTTTGTTCTACACATTTTTTTTTAAAGATCAGTGAAGACATAGAAATACCCCCAAGAAAAATACGATCAATCGAAATACAGAAAACAAATAAATATAATGATGAAATATAAAAAAATGGATAAATATAAATAAATAAAAAAAAAGGAAAAAAATGTGCGAGTAATTTAGAAACCAAACCGAAAAGAAGTGAAAAAAAAAATATATATATAACTTCAAAATGGGTTTATATGAGCGTCTAGGGAGGAGTAAAAAAAAAAAAAAAAAGACGCGTGTCTAAAAAAAAAAAAAAGTGTAGATTTCAGGTAGAAAAATCCTGAGGAAAGGTGAATGTCTTGAAAAAATCTTGTGTGAGTGAAGGCAAGATCTCTGACTGTTACGTGTGTGTTGTTTTGCGTGTGTGTAAGAGGGTTGCGTGTTCTGTGTGTATGTGTTGTGTGTGTTGTGTTGGTGTGTGTGTGTGTGTGCGTGTTCGTTCCTGTGTATGTATTTGTATATCCTCATGTCTTTATGGTTATGTGTATGTGCGTAAGTGTATGTGTATTCACATGTGTGTGTGTCTTTGTATACACGCCTGTGTATTTGTGTATCTTCATGTCTTTGTGGTTTTGTGTGTGTGTGTGTGTGTGTGTGTGTGTGTGTATGTGTGTATGTGTGTGTGTGTGTATTCTTTCACTTTAAGAGATGATAATTTTTTTTTTCTGAAGCGATTTTCTTCCAATCAATCTTGATCGCTTTATAGACACCTATCCCTTTCAACTTGTGTTTCTTCTTCATTTTTTTTCTTTTTTCTTCTACTTCTTTGTCCCCCGTTTTCTCCTCTCCTTTCTCCCTCCGTCTCCCTTCCGCTGAAATAGTCACTAGATTGATTACTTATTAACAAAACAACTACAGTTTCTAAGGAACGTTGGATCATCATCAAAACCTTTGTCGTATTTTTTTTTTTTTTTTTTTTTATGTGTTTGAGAAATCGAGATGAAGTTAATAGATGTGAATCTTAATATGATTCTTCCTTTTCTTCATCTTCTCTTTCTTCATATTCTTTTTTTTATCTTTATTTTTTTCGTTTTTTTCTCCTTCTTCTTCTTCTTTTTCTTCTCCTTTCTAATTTCTTCTTTTCTTCTCTTTCTTCTTCTTTATCCTTATTCCCATTTTTCCCCGTTCTTCTCTTCCTTCCCCTTTTCCCTCTTCCCTTCTTTTTCCCCCCATTTCTTTTCCCTTTTTCCCATTCCCCCTTTACCCATTTCCATTCCCCGTCTTCCCTTACCCTTTCCCTTACCATTTCCTTCCCATTCCCTTAAAAACCATTTCCTTTACCATTTCCTTCCCCTTTCCCTACCCATTTCCCCTTATCCTTTCCCCTTACCCATTTCCCCTTATCCATTTCCCCTTACCCATTTCCCCTTACCCATTTCCCCTTAACCCATTTCCCCTTACCCATTTCCCTTACCATCTCCCTTATCCGTTTCCCCTTACCCATTTCCCCTTTCCTTCCCCTTACCATTTTCTTCCCCTACCCATTCCCCTTATCCTTCCCTTCCCATTTCCCCTTATCCTTTCCCCTTACCTTTTCCCCCTTACCACTTTCCCCTTATCCTTTTCCCTTACCATTTCCCCCCTTTCCCTTTCTCCCTTTCTACCCATTTCCCCTTACCCATTTCCCCTTACCCATTTCCCCTTACCCATTTCCCCTTACCAATTTCCCTTACCTTTCCCCTCCCCCTTTTCCAAACCTTCCCATTCCCTTCCATTTCCCCCTATCCGTTTTCCCCTTCCCATTTCCTTTTCCCCTTACCCATTTCCCCTTATCCGTTTCCCCTTACCCATTTCCCCTTTACCCTATTCCTTTTTTTCCACCTCCCTCCATTCCATCCCTTTTACCCTTTTTTTCCTCTTTCCCTTTTTCCCTTCCAATCTCCTTCCCTTTTCCCCTTTCCCCTCCCCCCATTCCCCATTTCCCCCCCTCCTAATTTCCCCCTTTCCTTGCTTTAAAACAACCAACCCAAACCTCCCACCCCCTTTTAAAGTATTTTGGTTTCCCCCCCTTCAACTCTCCTCCCCCTCCTCCCCCCCCTTCTCTCCCCCCTTTATTTTCCCTTATAAATTTCCCTCCTCCTCCCTCTCTCCAATAAAAATCCCCTCTTTCCTTCATTATTTCCCCCCTCCTCTCCCCCTCTATTTCCCCTTACCCATTTCCTCTCTTCCTCCCCCCCATATATATCTCTCCTTTTCCCCTTACCCATTTCTCCTCCTCCCCCCTTATTTTCCCTTACCCATTTCCCCTCCTCTTCCCTTTCCTCCTCCCCTTATTTCCCCTTATATCCATCCTCCTCCTCCCGTATATACACCCCCTTCTCCCCTTACACATTTCCCCTCCTCTCCCCTCTCTTCCTCCCCCTTATTTACCCTTACCCATTTCCCCTCACTCTTTCCTTTTCCTCCTCCCCCTTATTTCCCCTTACCCACTTCCCCTCCTCCCCGCTCTCTTCCTCCCCCTTATTTCCCCTTACCCATTTCCCCTCACTCTTTTCCTCCTTCCAGCGAGACACAAGGAGGAGGAAGGGAAACCAACTCTATACCCAGGAAGCTGACCTCAAGGGAGAGTAGACGGTTTCGCCAAAAAACCCCAAGTTTCCCCTCGAGAAATCAACGTATGCCAAAATGATGAAGGGGGGGGGTGAAGGGGGGATGCCAAGGGTGGGCAAGGGGGCAGGGGGGAGGGGGAGGGGGATAGAGATAAGGTGGGTAAGGGGGCAGGGGGAGGGGGAGGGGGGACAGAGATAAGGTGGGTAAGGGGCAGGGGGGAGGAGGGGATACCAGGGTAGGGAGGGACAGGCGGTATGGGGCATGGGCAGGGGGGTGGGGGGGTGGGGGGAGGGGTTGGAGAGGCAAGTGTACATCCTTTTTGGGGTTTATGACCCCCTCCCCCTCCCCCTCCCCCTCATCCCCCCCCCTTTTCCTACCCGTTTCGGCGGCATTTCCAAAATTGCATTTTCTTTTTATTCTTGGGAGACACGCACAAAAAAGGGAAAAAAGATGGAAGGAAATTTGTTTACATCTTTGAGGTCTGTTTTTTTTTCTCTCTCTCTCTCTTTTCTTCTTTTCTTATTTTTTTTTCTGTTTTTTTTCTTTTCTTTTCTTTTCTTTTCTTTTCTTTTTTCTTTTTTTTTTTTTTTCTTTTTTTCTTTCTTTTCTTTTCTATTTTTTTCTTTTTCTTTCTTTTCTTTCTTCTCTTTTCTTTTCTTCTTTTCTTTTCTTTTTCCATTTCTTTTCTTTTCTTTTCTTTTTTCTTTTCTTTTCTTTCTTTCTTTTGGTGTTTGGGGAGTCGTAGGTTTTTTTTTTTTTAATCAATATATTTCTTTGTTTAGTTATCTATTCGTGTGTTTATTTACGTATTTATATATTTCTATATCTGTCTATCTATTTATCTATTTGTATATCTATCTATCGATCTATTTATCTGTTTGCTAATTTTTATCTATCTATTTATCTATCAACTTATTTTTATCTGTCTTTTTTTTTTTTTTTGGCTTATCTTTACCTATCTATCTATTTACTTATGTTTATGTATCTTTGTTTACCTATTTTACCTATCTATCTATTTAGTTATTTTTACCTATTTTTTTTTTACTTAT
>NC_051389.1:55810297-55817797 GCF_015228065.2 Penaeus monodon | reverse complement strand
ATCTATCTATCTATTCTTATCCATTTTCTTTCTTCTATTTCTTTCTCTCTTCATATTTTCCTTTTTTTTCTCTCTATCTCTCTTCATTCTTTCTCTCTCTTCATTTTATCTCTTTCTTCCATCTTTCTCTCTCTTCTTTCCATCTTCTCTCTTCTCTCTTTCATCTTTCTCTCTCTCTCTTTCCATCTTTCTCTCCTCTTCTTTCATCTTTCTCTCTCTCTCTTTTCATCTTTCTCTCTCTTTCTTTTCCTCTTTCATTATCTATTCTCTCTTGCATTATCTGTTCATCCACCTATCCATCTATTATCTATCTATCTCCTCCCCTTCCCATATCTTTTATCTAATCTTCTGTCATCCACTTTTGGATAATTAAGACGGAATTATAACCGGGGTAATTATCGTGTTTTTTCCTTCTCTTTTTCCTTTTTCTTCTCTTCCTTTTTCGTTTTTATTTCATTTAATTTAATTGTTTTTCATATATTTTAACTTGATTATTCTTATTTTTATTTTATTTTTATTTGATTTTTCCTTTTTCTTTTTCTTTTGTTTTCGTTTCTGTTTTCGTTACTTTCTCTTTTTCTTATCTTTCCTTTTCCTATGCTTCGTTTGCTTTTTTTTCTCCTTCTTCTTCTTCTTCTCCTTCTTCTCCTTCTTCTTCTTCTTCTTCCTTCCTCTTCTTCTTCTTCTTCTTCCTTGTAATATTCTTCTTCTTATTCTTATTCTTCATCATCTTCTTTCTATTCTTCTTCTTCTCCTTCTCCTTCTCTTCTTCATCTTTTTCATCTTCTTCTCTCTCTTCTTCTTCTTCTTTCTTCTTCTCTCCTCCTTCCTTTTTCTTCTTCTTCTTCTTCTCCTCCTCCTCCTTCTCCTTCTTCTTCTTCTCCTTCTCCTTCTTTTTTTTTCTTCTTCTTCTTCTTCTTCTCCTTCTCCTTCTTCTTCTTCCTTCTCCTCTTCTTCTTTCCTTCTCCTTCTTCTTCTTCTCCTTCTTCTTCTCCTTTTCTTCTCCTCCTTCTCCTCCTCCTTCTTCTTCTTCTCCTTCTCCTTCTTCTTCTCCTCCTTCTTCTTCTTCTTCTTTTTTTTCTCTTTTAACCCCGGGGAATTTTCATCTGACCTGCAACGATCGTCCATAAAACTTTATAGGTGGAAGGAATAGTCACCCCTTAATTCCTCTTACCCCTCCCCCCTCCCCCCTCCCTTCACGCTTCCCCTCTTCCCTTCCCCTCACCCTTCCTCTCTTCCCCTCCCCTCACTCTTCCCCTCTCCCTTTACCCTCTTCCTCCTCTCCTCATCCTTCCCCTCTCACCCCTACCTTTTACCTTTCCCATCACCCTTTCCCCTCACTCTTCCCCTCTCCCATTTCCCTTTCCCCTCACTTTTCCCCTCACCCTTTACCCTCACTCTTCCCCTTTACTCTTTCTCCTCATCGCCATCCCTCACCCTTACCCTTCCCCTCTTTCCTCACCCTTTTCCTCGCTAACCCTTTACCCTCACCCTTTCCCCCATACCCTCAGATCTCACTTCCTCTTTCACCCTTACCCCTTACTCTACCTCTTTCCCCTTATCTTCTTCCCTCTCCCTTATCTCTATCTTATCTTATCTTTCTCTTTTCATTTTTTCCCTTTTCTCCTTCTTCTCTGTTAAAACTCTTATCTCCCCTCTCTTTCCTCTTTCATGTTTTCCTTTCTCCCTCTTTATTTTACTTCCCCCTCCTCCCCTTCTCTCTTCTTCTTTTTTTCCTCTATTCTCCTATTCTTTTCCCTCTAATTTCTCTTCTCCTTTCTCTCTCTCATCCTTTTCCTTCTCCTCTTCCTATTCTTCCTCCCTTTTTTTTCGTCTCTTCTTCCATTTTCCCCCCTCTCCTTCCTTCTCCTCTCCTCTTCCCTCTTACTTCCCCTTTCTTTCCCCTTTTATCCCTTTCCCTTCTCTCTCGTTCTCTTTATTCCTCTATTTCCCTATTCCTTCCTTCTCCTCTCTTTCCCTCGTCCCTTCGAAGATGTAAACTCAGCCCGTAAATTTTTTCTTCCACCGTTCTTCTTAAATAGTTTTCTGCTTGTCTGCTTCCGCTGTTACATGTTTGCTTTTTCTGCTTCCGCTGTTACATGTTTGCTTTTTCTGCTTCCGCTGTTACATGTTTGCTTTTTCTGCTTTTTTTGTTACATGTTTGTTTTTTCTGCTTTTTTTGTTACATGTTTGTTTTTTCTGTTTTTTTTTGTTACATGTTTGCTTTTTCTGCTTTTTTTGTTACATGTTTGTTTTTTTTCTGCTTTTTTTTGTTACATGTTTGCTTTTTCTGCTTTTTTTTGTTAATGTTTGCTTTTTCTGCTTTTTTTGTTACATGTTTGTTTTTTTCTGCTTTTTTTGTTACATGTTTGCTTTTTCTGTTTTTTTTTGTTACATGTTTGTTTTTTCTGCTTTTTTTGTTACATGTTTGCTTTTTCTGCTTTTTTTTGTTACATGTTTGTTTTTTCTGCTTTTTTTGTTACATGTTTGTTTTTTTCTGCTTTTTTTGTTACATGTTTGCTTTTTCTGCTTTTTTTTGTTTTTTGTTACATGTTTGTTTTTTTCTGCTTTTTTTGTTACATGTTTGTTTTTTCTGCTTTTTTTTGTTACATGTTTGTTTTTTCTGCTTTTTTGTTACAAGTTTGTTTTTTGTTTTTGTTTTTTTCTGTTTTTTTGTGTGTTTGCATGTCTATTCTGCTTGTGTTCCTGTCGTTTTCCGGTTGTTTGGTCGTGTTTTGCATACATGCATACGTACATGCAAAATCTACACAGGATTATGTGTGAATGTACATATGTACATACACACGCGCTTCCACACACACACACACACACACACAACACATACGCATACACACACACATCAACACACACACACACACACACACACACACACACACACACACACACACACAAAACACACACACACACACATCCCCCCCCCCCCGACCCCTATCGAAGCCAAAGCCATCGCCGACGTGTCTCATTCTGTCCAATAAAGACCGACTAAAAATCGCCAACTTTTCTCCCTCGGGTTTGCGCGAAATATCGACCGAAATCTATTACCGAGTATCATAAATCCGACTCGGGAGAGAGAAAAAAAAACGGGATATTCGTATTTTTCCGGCGAGTCCGTAACGCTGGGTCGACGACGGAGAGTCGTAGATAAATAGAGAGGAAAAGTTGCTTCCCGTTTTCCTTCTGAGTCTTCCTCGGTTTTTCTCTTCTTCTTTTTTGTCTTTCCTTCTTTTTTTTCTCTCTTTTTTGTTGTTTTCTTTCTTTCTCTTTTTTTTCTTTCTCTTTTTTCTTTCTTTCTTTCTTTCACTTTTATTCTTTCTCTTTTCTTTTTTCTTTCTTTCTTTTTCTTTCTTTCCATTGTTTCTCCTTTTTTTTTTCTTTTGTCTTCTTATTCCTGTTTTTTTATCTTTCTTTTTTTGTTGTTGTTCTGTGTTGCTTCATCACGTTTCGAACGATTTTTATGAATTATTTTCTCTCTCTCTTTCACTCGCTCTTTTCCTCTCTCTCTCTCTCTCTCTCTCTCTCTCTCTCTCTCTCTCTCTCTCTCTCTCTCTCTCTCTCTCTCTCTCTCCCTCTCTCTCTCTCTCTCTCCATCTATCTATCTATCTATCTATATTTCATCTTTTTTAGACCATCCTTATCTGTCACCATTATCATCATTATTGGTATTATTGCTTTGGTTATCGCTTTATCACCATCACAATCATAATCACTATTTTCATTATTTCACGCATTCACTTTCAATATCTCTTTCACTTTCCTTTTTTTTCTCTTACTTGTCATTTCAGAGAGTAATGAACAATATATGTTTACAATCAATTTGGCAATTACTAGTTGATGAACCGCTGGTAATTACTGCAAAATTATCAGGTTGATCACTTGTGTGAAGCTCAAATATTATTATATTGGGTGATTTTGTTCATTTGTTCAAATGTTATCTATCTTTTATCTTGTATATATTTGTGTGTGTGTATGTACGTGCGTGTGTGTGTGTGTGTGTGTGTGTGTGTGTGTGTGTGTGTGTGTGTGTGTGTGTGTGTATCACTATATATATATATATATATATATATATATATATATATATATATATATATATATATATATGTGTGTGTGTGTGTGTGTGTGTGTGTGTGTGTGTGTGTGTGTGTGTGTGTGTGTGTGTGTGTGTGTGTGTGTGTGTGTGTGTGTGTGTGTGTGCGTGTGTGTGTGTCTGAGTCTGAATGAACGATTGTCCCCCTTACCCATTCACTTCATCTCTCTACTTCCCCCCCACCTTCCCCCCCCACACACACACACACCAGCGCCCTCTCCTTCTCGCACCCACCTCCCTAATCATCCCCTCGCCTCCCCTTCCTTCCTCCCTATCCGCTCTCCCCCTCCTCCTCCTCCTCCTCCCCTCCGTCCCTCCGCTCCCGCCCTCCTTCTCCTCCTCCCCCTCCTCCTCCTCCTCCTCCCCCTCCCCCTCCTCCTCCTCCTCCTCCTCCACTAACTTACAACAATTTACTCTCTCCTCTCATTCCTTCGGAAGCCAACAGATGTTCTGGGCCATCACATCGGACGGGCAGCGACGTCAAGATTTTCAGCTTTCTTGCTAGAAGGAAAGAGGAAGAGAAGGGAGGAGGAGGAGGAGAGAGGGAAGAAGGAGAGGGAGGAGGGAGGAAGAGAGGAGGAGAGGAGAGGGAAGAGGGAGGAAGGGAAGAAGGAGAGAGAGGAATAAGAGATGGGTAAGGAGAGGAAAGGGGCAAGGGAGGAGAGAGGAAGAGAAGAGGAGGGAGAGGGTAAGGGATAGGTAAGGGGAAGAGGGAAGTGAGAGATAAAAGGACTAGGAAGAGGGACGAGAGGTTTCAAGTAAGAAAGGGGAAGTGAAAGGAAGACGGAAAAGGGGGAGGGGGGGGAAGGGAGAGTTAAAGGGTAAGCGGAAAAGAGAGAATGAGAGATGATTAATGGTTAGGAGAAGGATAGAAGGATAGAGGGAAAAGAAGGGTATGAAGTGTTCGGGGGAGAAAATAAGCGAAAGGGAGAGAGGGAGAGAGGAAGGTTGAGAGAGGAGAAATGGAAGAGGGAATAAGGAAGGAAGGAGTGGGTGAAGCAGAAGGTGGAGAAAGGATAGAGAGACAGAGAAAAGAAGCAAGGAGAAGCAGAGAGCGAGAGAGGAGGAAGGGGAGATGGGAAGAAGAATGGGAAAAAAGGGAGAGAGGGAGAGAATTGAAGGAGGTGAAAAGAGGAGAAGGGATAAATTATCTCCACAAAACTGATTTTTCAAGCCAAGTGAAATCGAGTTCCTTGCACTGAAGGATTTTGATTGGTAGGAACCTCTCTCTCTCTCTCTCTCTCTCTCTCTTTCTCTTTCTCTTTCTCTTTCTCTTTCTCTTTCTCTTTCTCTTTCTCTTTCTCTTTCTCTTTCTCTCTCTCTCTCTCTCTCTCTCTTTCTCTCTTCCTCTCTCTCTCTCTCTCTCTCTCTCTCATGAATACAGCAAAGGAAATAAGAATAAAGAGAGAAAGAAAATAAAGATGGGAAATAAGATTACAAAGATGACACATGAAATGTAAAGAATAAATAAATGAATGAAAAAGTGAATGAAGAAAAATAGTTTTTTTTATATGAAGAAATAATAAGAATAAAGACAAGAAAGAGAAAAGTACGGAGAAAGGAAGAGAAAGATACGAAGAAAAGGAAGAGAAAGATACGAAAAAAGACAGAGAGAAGTACGAAGAAAGGAAGAGAAAGACACGAAGAAAAGGAAGAGAAAAATACAAAGAAAAAAAGAAAAAAGTACGAAGAATAGGAAGAGAAAGATACGAAGAAAAGGAAGAGAGAGATACAAAGAAAAGAAAGAAAAGGAAGAGAAAGGTACGAAGAAAAGGAAGAGAGAGATACGAAGAAAAGAAAGAAAAGGAAGAGAAAGATACGAAGAAAAGGCTAAGAAAGTGACACAGAAAACTTGCACCGCCGTTGTGTAAGTTTCCGAGTCGAGCGGAATGGCTAATCGGAATCGATTTGGAACTTGTGAAGGCTGCTCTTACGGCCTATGGGAGGGGGGAGGGGGGAGGGGGGGGGCCATGGGGGAGGGGAGAGGGACGGTTGGGGGTGGGGGACAGGGGAGAAGGACGGGGAGGAGGGACAGGGGACAGGGAACAGGGGAGAGGGGAGAGGGACTGGGGGGAGGGGGACAGAGGACAGGGGAGAGGGACAGGTGGGGGGGAAGCGAGGGATAAGGGAGGAAGGGTTATTAGGGGTTAGGGTACGAGGGACATGGAGGGGTATAAGGGACAAGGGGACGGAGGGGAGCGGAGAGGGAAGGGGTAGGAGGGACAGGGATGAGGGATGAGGGTCGGGGGTGAGAGATAAGGGAGGAAGGGGTGAGGATGGGGGTGGTATGAGGGGTGAGGGACAGGGAGGGGGGAAGAGAGAGAGGGGGAAGAGAGGGGGAGGACGGGGAGGGGAAGCGAAGGATATGAAGGGGGGGAGAGACATGGTAGGAGGGGGGTAGGGGACGAGGATAGGAGGGGGGAGGAGGTAGGGGAGGGACGAAGTGCATGGGAACGAGGGGGGTGCATGTAGGTGGGGGGGGGCAGAAGCGACGAATAAGAGGGGGGGGAAGGACATGGAGACGGGGGAATAGCACTGATAAAAACAACAATGATAATAATATTGATGATAGTGATAATGATGATGATGATAATGATAAGGATAACGATAACAATAATGACAATGAGAACAAGAAAATAATTATAATAATAATAACATCAACAATGATGGTGATAATAATAATAATAATAATCATAATACTGATAATAATAACAACAACAATAACAACGATAATAACAAGAATGATAATAACTCTAATAAAATGTTTTTTTCGTCTTGTCACAGAAATGGTAAAACCACCTGCTAAGATGTTGAAGGAATTGCTAGGATAATGGGACTGTGATCAGGACTTTGGCGCATAGTTTCTGAGGGAAAATGATGATGGTGGTGATGATGATGGTGATGATGATGGTGATGATGATGGTGATGATGGTGGTGATGATGGTGGTGATGATGATGGTGATGATGATGGTGATGATGATGGTGATGATGATGGTGATGATGATGGTGATGATGATGGTGATGATGATGGTGATGATGATGGTGATGATGATGGTGATGATGATGGTGATGATGATGGTGATGATGGTGGTGATGATGATGGTGATGATGGTGGTGATGATGGTGGTGATAATGGTGGTGATGATGATGGTGATGATGGTGGTGATAATGGTGGTGATGATGATGGTGTGAGTGTAGTGATCTTGGTGCGTTAAGTGAGCAACAGATTGAGATTTTCTGTTCTCTCTTTATTTCTCTGTTTCCTATTCTCTCTCCTTCCCTCTTTCTCTATCATTCTCTCTCTATCTATTTATCTCTCTGTCTGTCTCCTTCTTTCTCTTTCTCCTTATTTATTTCTGTTTTCCTATCTGTATGCCTGTTTATCATTTAATCTA
>NC_051389.1:55797797-55800297 GCF_015228065.2 Penaeus monodon | reverse complement strand
ATAACGAAATACAACGATGTCTCGGCCAAGATAAGCGATGACTCTGTTGCGCCGCCTAATGGTCTTATTTGCCCTGGCGGCGGAGGAAGAGCGGCCGCCTCGGACCCGCCGCGGCCGAAGGAGGAGGGGGAGGGGGTGGGGATGTGGGAAAGGGGGATGGGGAGTGGGGGAGGGGTGTGTGGTGGGGGATGGAGGCAGAGGCAGCGTCTTCGGTTCTGTCTTCGAGGAGGACTTGAGCCTCATAAACACACACATATATATTTTTTCTTTCTTTTCTTTTTGTTTTTCGTCTTCTTATAGGTAGATAGATAGAGAGGGAGGAAGGGAGAGAGGGAGAGAGAGAGAAAGAGAGACAGACAGACAGAGAGAGAGAGAGAGAGAGAAAGTTAGAATATGTATATGTATATATAAACACACATATAGAAAAAGTGATGTAAATGTAGATACAGACACCCATCTATAAATACATCCAGCATAAACGCTGCGTATAAACACACAAACACATACAATATAAATTATTCCACGAACTCATCAATCAATAACACATTTTCTCTTCTTCTTAATAAATCTTCCTCTGTCGCCAAAACCCTTTCTTTCCCCATTATAGTCGAACATGCAATCTAAATTAATATCCTTTGCAATTTGCAGCTGTACAAACTCAGAAGTTGTTTAATACCGTAATGACTTGAACTGTTTAATTTAATTAGTGAAAATAATGGCCGATAATGAAAACGAAATCACAACGGTTGAAATCATAAAGACATTTCAGATGAAAAATGGGGTTGATATGATGATAATAATGTTGATATCATAATTTGTAATAATTGTGTTAATAACTGAAACGTCAACAATTACATCAACAATTATTGCAAAGGTAATAGTACTACAATACTACTGCTAACTTAGATAGTAATATAGATGATGGAAATATCAATAATTATAGTAATGATATGAAATAATGATCATAGCAGTATTGATAATGATAATGATTAGAATAATGATACAGTAATGGTGATAATCTTAATGATGATGGTCATTATGTTGATGATGATGGTACTACTAATAATAATGATAATGATAATGATACAGAAACAACAACAACAACAATAATCATAATGATAAGAAGAAGAAAAGAAGAATAGTAATAATAATAATAGCAATAATAATAATGATGACAGTAATAAATACAATGATAATAATGACGATAATAATAATAATAATAATAATAATAATAATAATAATAATAATAATAATAATAATAATAATAATAATAATAATAATAATAATAATAATAATAATAATAATAATAATGATGATGATGAGATTATGACAATAATAATGACAAGAATAATGGTCATAATAAAAGTACTAACACCAGTAATAACAGCACTCTTACTAATAATAACAGTAATCAAAAAGTCAAAGTTGGTCCCAAATCTGGGTGATGCGAAGGTGTGGCCAGCTTCCTTTCTGTCATGGCTTTGACTCCAACATACTACTGGCAGCATTCTAGTACTTCCTCACAGCTGAGTTGCCTGAAAGGGACGACCGGGCGCGAACCCAGTCACCTTGCCATTGCAGAGACAACGCTCTGCCATTGATCTATGCCACCTCAGTACATGAAAATAACAGATATTTTTTATCGACATTATTATCGTTATCATTATTATCACCAGTATAGATACAAAATAAAAGTCACTTTATCTCTATCACACTTGCGTTATGTAATCAATTTTATTAATTTAGAATTGGATTTTTCTTTAATTGAAATAGCTGTTCAGTGTCGATATTGCCAAGGGTTGAATTTACAGTTTTGCCGAAACCGTATAATATTGCAGTTCATTAGAGAGCCATAATCTCATTAATCTCTTGCTATAGCAGTTCTAACTTTTGTACTAAACTGGCAGATGTATCTTTATTTTTTGTGGATCTTTATCAGCAAAATAATAATAGTAATAATGATAATGATAATGATGATAATAATAGCAATGATAATAATAATAATAATAATAATAATGATAATAATAATGATAATAATATATAATGATAATAATAATAATTATTATTATTATTATAACAATAATAATAATAATAATAATAATAATAATAGTGATGATAATAAAAATAATGATTATGATAATAATAATAGGAAGAAGAAGAAAAAAAAGAAAAAGTACAAGAAGAAGAGGAAGAAAAAGAAGTAGTAGAAGAAAAGAAGGAAGAAGAAGTAGAAGAAGAAAAAGAAGTAGAAGAAGAAAAGGAAGAAGAAGAAGAAGAAGTAGAACGACCCCAAAGGACTCTTGGTCGTGGGTTTTGACCCTTTCCCTTGGGGTGGAATTCGGCTGTGAGATCTGCCAGTGCTTAAAGCAGAAAGTTTGAAATAATAATGATAATAGTGAGGACGATAATAATGATAATAATAATAATAATGTAATAATTATAATAATAATAATATCAATAATAATGATAATAATAATGATGATAATAATAATAATAATGA
>NC_051389.1:55747797-55752797 GCF_015228065.2 Penaeus monodon | reverse complement strand
GAGGCACGATAATGAATTATTATTCAAATACATTTCATTATGTAACAATAGTGATTTGTGTGTCTCTTGTGTATTCTGTTATACGATTGAAGGTGTATTGAAGTTAAATATCAGGAAAATGTTTTATTTATACGCATAAAAAATATTTTTTAAATGGTATAAATTGACGCTGAAAACCAACGTCTTTTTTTTTCTCTCTCTCTCTCTTTTTTTTTTTTTTTTTTTTTTTTTTAACAGTCGCTTTACAAGCAATATGATTATCTCTTATATCCTCTCTTCCATCTCCCTTCCTCTCTTGCCCTATCCCCTCTCCTCCTTTCCCTCTTCTCTCCTCTCCCCTCTCCTTCTCCTACCCTCTCCATCACCCCCCATCCTCTCTCGCCCCATCCCCTCTCCTCCTTCCCCTCTCCTCTCCTCTCCTTTCTCTCTCCCCTCTCCTTTCCTTTCCCTCTCCCCTCTCCCACTTTCCCTCTTCTCTCCTATCTTCTGTCCTCATTTCCCTCTCTTCTCTTATCCCTCCTCCTTCCCCTTATTTCTCTTGCCTTATCCCCTTTCCTCCTTTCCTTCTTCTCTCCTCTCCCCTCTCTTTCTCCTACCCTCTCCCCCATCTCCCATTCTGTCTCGTCCTATCCCCTCCTCTTCTCCTATCGCCTCTCCTCCTTCCCCTCTCCTCTCCTATCCATTCTCTTCTCCTTCCCCTCTCATGTCCCCTCTACCCTCTCCTACTTCCCCTCTCCTCCTATTCCCTCTCCTTCCCTTTCCCTCGCCCGCCGACCAAGAAGCCATTAAGAGATTAACCTCCGATCAGCTTTCGGACAGGTGTATCGGAATTACACATCATAGTCTTCAGTGGCATTGTCTACCCAGATCCTTCAAGTTGAAACATTTTCAGATACATATGGGGAAGGGGAAATAGATTTAACCCTGCTCTCTCTCTCTCTCTCTCTCTCTCTCTCTCTCTCTCTCTCTCTCTCTCTCTCTCTCTCTCTCTCTCTCTATCTATCTATCTATCTATCTATCTATCTCTGTCTCTTGGGGAAAAATGTCATGGTGAATAGAAATATATTCAACCCTGTGCTATCTCTCTTTTAGGGAAAAATGTTATAGGGGATAGAAATAGAAAATAGGAAAATGGGAAAATATTAGCCCTGGTCTTAAGGAAATACATATGGATAATAGAAATAGGTTTAACCCTGACTCTCTCTCTCTCTCTCTCTCTCTCTCTCTCTCTCTCTCTCTCTCTCTCTCTCTCTCCTGGGGAAAATATTATAAGGAATGACCATATATTTAACCCTGCTCTCTCTTGGGGCGGGAAAATGTTAGCCCTGGCCTGTCTTAAGGAAAGATAAATCTATTTGTCTATCTACTTACGTCCTTTTTAGTTCTGTGTAGGCGAATGTGATATTACCGTGTTAAGTTAGTAATTTCATAAAGATCATGACAGTTACAGGATTATATGAAATTGGTGTAAGAATTATTGGGCAGCTGGGCTAAGAATAATTTCATGGGTTCATACTATTTATCTGTTTATGATGATAGCACATGTTGACAATCTTTACCATTATCAACACCGCCTTCATCTTTGTTATCATCATTATCATTATCATCATCATCTTCCCTTCCATCACTAATAATGTTACCATCACGATCACAATTATCATCACCATCATCATCACCATCACCATCACCACCACCACCATCATCATCACCATCACCACCACCATCATCATCATCACCATCATCATCATCACACCATCATCATCACCACCACCACCATCATCATCACCATCACCACCACCATCATCATCATCACCATCACCACCATCATCACCATCACCACCACCATCATCATCATCACCATCACCACCACCACCATCATCATCACCATCATCACACCATCATCATCACCATCACCACCACCATCATCATCACCACCATCACCACCATCATAATCACCACCACCACCACCATCATCATCATCACCATCACCACCACCATCATCATCATCACCATCATCATCATCATCACCATCACCACCACCATCATCATCATCACCATCACCACCATCATAATCAACATCATCATCATCATCATCATCATCACCATCATCATCATCACCATCACCTCCATCATAATCAACATCACCACCACTACCCACAACATCACCCAAACCATTCACCACAACTCTCCACACGATAAACAACAATCAACGACAATAAACAGCAATCAACAAACAACAAAAATAACATCATGCAACAATAAACAACAACAATCATCATACCACAATCAACAAGCAACCATAAACAACACCATACAACCTCCCCCCCGAGTTGCAGGAAGGAAACATAAATTAATTTCGCCAAAGTTAATCCTTGTTCTCTGCTCGAGGATTTGCTTAGATTGGAGGCGGAGACTGCGAGAGCCTCCTCTGCAAGTGCATATGCAAAATTGCGAGCGTGTTTGAGATGTTGAAACGGTTGTAGGTCATGTAAATATGTGTATATACATTTTTTTTCTTCTTTTTAATTCTTTCTTTTTTTTTCCTTCTTCTTCTTTCTTCTTCTTCTTCTTTCTATTATTAGTATTAGTTCTATTATCGTTCGTATTACTGATTCTTTTTTAGGGTTGTTCTGTAAATCGTTGCTTTCATTATATTTCTGTCTTGATGATTCGACTCGTATTATATTTTTTTTTATTATTAATATCATTATCAACATTATCATTATTATTTCTATAATTTTTATCATCATCAGTATCATTATCATTACCACCTTCAGTATTGTTGCTATTGATGTTAGCACTACAGTTTCATTATTCAAACTAATATTTTTTTCGAAAAATCATCATTTACATAATCATTGCTTTATCACCATCGCCATTATCACCATAATCGCTATCGTCACCATTATCATGACTCTCATCGCCATGATTATTCCATTTTCTCTCTTCTATGTCTTTCTCGTTGATTACTTCCCTTCCCTCCTTCCCCGCTTAATGAAATGAATAATGACAATTTATTTCTTCATTCTCTCATTTTCTCTGTTTCTTTTTTTCATCTCTTTCTCTCCTATTCCGAAAAAAAAAAATCTTTTGTTTCTGCTGACGGACACAGTTCCTGTTCCGGCGACCTGACCTGACCTTCTCCAGTGCCATCCGCACTCCCCTTCATCAGAGCCTGGCACTCACTCGACGAAGAGGGGGGGGGTTAATGGCGAGAGAGAGAGAGAGAGAGAGAGAGAGAGAGAGAGAGAGAGTAGAGAGAGGAGAGAGAGAGAGAGAGAGAGAGAGAGAGAGAGAGAGAGAGAGAGAGAGAGAGAGAGAGAGAGAGAGAGAGAGAGAGAGAGAGAGAGAGAGAGAGAGAGAGAGAGAGAGAGAGAGAGAGAGAGAGAGAGAGAGAGAGAGAGAGAAATCTTACATGGCCGGGAATTTGCTCCGAGATTTAAAGATTTAACGTCTTGGGGAAGATGTGGATCTTCCTGTTTTTTTTTTCTTTCTTTCTTTCTTTCTTTCTTTCTTTCTTTCTTTTGGAGGGGTATATATTTCGTTGTTTTAAAAAGGAAAACGAAGTTAATTTGGATTTTTTAATAGAAAATGACAGCTCTGCTCTTTTTTTTTTCTTTTTTTTCAAGTCTGCAGAATATAGACTATGTTTCAGTAAAAGGAAATATGTTCTTTATATCTCTTTACATTTACGAATAATTCCGACCACTTCCTTTACGTCGGTTTTTAACTGAAATCGAATAACGAAAGAAAAATAAAAACAGAATCATAATTTATCTCACGATCTGCCAAGTTTCAATAATCATCAACTGCGAATTCAACTGATAATTCTGTTGTTGTTTTTATCTAAACACAAAAGTTTCAAAATTAACTCTGGACGAAAAACAAAATCACAAAAGGTTATATGAAAATATGACGTTGATGTAAACCACACGATTCAAGATTTTTGCAGCCATCATCTTAAAATTATTTCCTCGTCGTTTTAGCGAAGTTTTGGAGGGAAAATCTTTACGTAGACACTTGTTGGCATATCTTTGTGCAAGGTTCTCCGTGTGTTTTCAAAAGAATGTGTGTGGGGGGGCGGGGGGTTGTTTGTGTTTTTGTTTGTGTTTTTGTTTGTGTGTGTGTGTGTGTTTTTGTGTTTGTGTTTGTGTGTGTGTGTGTTAGTGTTTGTGTGTCTGCGTGTGTTTATGTGTGTGTATGTGTGCGTGTGTGTTTGTGTTTGTGTGTGCATGTGTGTGCATGTGTGTGTACACAGTATTACAGTCAAATTTACGTACATAGTAGAAAGTTTACACACACGTACACAGACCAGCCAGGTGTCTCGACATCGGCAACGACCAACACACTTCAGCAATGGCGGCCCCGCGTCCATTTCCCTTAATCCATATCTATGAGATTGAAAAATATGATCTCGTTCCCATAATGTATAAAGGGAGGGGGAGGGGGAAGGGAGAAGGGAGGAGGGAGGCTAGAGTAAGGAGGGAAGGAAGGGAGGAAGGAGGATAGAGTAAAGAAGGCTGAGAGGAAGGAGGAAGGAAGGAGGATAGAGTAAGGAGGGGATAGAGGAAGGAGGAAGGAAGGAGGACAGAGTAAGGAAGAAAGCTGAGAGAGGAAGAGGAAGCGACGATAGTAGGAGGATAAGGAAGGATAGAGTAAGGAAGAAAGAGAGGAATGACGCAAGAGTAAGGAGGAAGGAAGAAGGAAGCTAGAATAAGAAGCGAGGAAGGAGGCTTGAGTAGGAGAACCAGGGAGAGGGAGGAGAGGAGAGGAGAGGAGGAAGGGGGGGGGGGGGCCTGCGTGGCGTCTGCTCTACGGCAGTTAACCCGAAGGGATTGACAAAAAATCTTGTCCTCGAAGCAGTCTAAAATAATCCCGAGGAAGTCCAGTGAAAGCATAAACGAAGTGGGTGTCGGGTTGCGCGGGATGTAAGAGTGAAGGTTAGCGATGCTGATTTGAGAAAGATGGGAGGGAGGGGATAGGGGGGGAGGAGAGAGGAG
>NC_051389.1:55740297-55742797 GCF_015228065.2 Penaeus monodon | reverse complement strand
ACAGCAACCGGCTGGCTAGTAGCGATTAGCATTTGTAATTAGGGGTTAATATCAGTAGCTATTATTGATATAAAGCATTCTCGATACTAGTCGCCAATAGCACATTAATCCATGATCACGTGGCATGGTAGCTGTTACTAGCTGATCCGTAACGCTGGAGTACTTGTACCAAACTTCTGGATTAACGTAATTGTAGCGACTATCTTCGAAATTAGTATGAACGTGTAGCTGGGTCACTACCGAGCTAGTCCTGTATTGTAACTAAACTTTAAGATTAGCTATCTCAATCCCGCGCCTCGAGTCAAGTGTAGAAATTGTCAGTCATAGATGTCAAGTTTCAAACCGTTTCATTCAACGAATTAACATATGGCGAAATGGCGCTAAAATAGTTGATAAACTTCGGTTCCGCATACAAAGAAAGGATAAGAAAGCAAGGTCTATAAAAGTATACTTACATAGACCTTGTAAGAGAGTAGGCAGGGTCGGGCTTACGTGAAAGCTAAATAAGCTGCATATTGGATCTTCGATTATCAATTAAGGGGCCTCTTTTTGTTACCTTTTAGAATTTATTGTGTGTTTTATTCGTAGGAGTTATTCGTATGATTTTGCTCTCATTTAAAACATAAATGTTTTCAAGTTTTGAAATACCTTTACCAAGGGGCTTCCTAGCTTCTCACAGTTTAGGACCTCGTCAGGCTTAAATCCGGGCCTGAAAATGAGTGACTTGATGGGAGAGATTAGGAGTGCCTAGCAGTCTGTCAAATAAAATGTTAAAAATGGTCAGAGAAATCTAACTGGACAATACAAAAATGTCTTCCCTATCAGTCTAGATACCTGGTTCTTAACTTTTTCTTTCTACTACCTCCTCTAGGACTTTGTCCTTCCTTCCACGCTCCTATTGTATCAATGAATAAAATTCCCTTCCACATTTTAAAGAAATTTGAAAATATATTCTTAGTCTTTTTATTGAGTATGAAGTAGTCACACTATCACTAAATTTCTCATTATTTGACCATGCTCCTGTTAAGAGAATAACACATATAATTAGAGAAATTCCTACTTTTTTCCAAGGTCTCGTGCACCCCTTGGAAATTACTGATTCCCTCCTATGGTTCCACCACCCCCAGGTTAAGAAACACTGGTCTAGTTTTAGTGTTGCCTGAAATCGTGAAGCCTGACTAGTTGATGCTAGTTGCATTCTACTGGGGAATAAAGTTAGATATATTAAATCTTCTTCGTAGGTACTACTATTTCCTGTCGCCAATAGCATATGCTAGTCACTAAGAACTGGTCACACTATAGACTTCTGTGTTGAGACCAGCCGCAGCTACTACTACTAGCAGTAAATAAAGTGGCCACCACAGGTGACTGTAGCTTTAATAATTGACAGGAAGTATCATATCTGCTATAATGAAAATTCTACAACAGCACAGCTGTAATCCCAAATAATGAAGATCTTGGGTATAAAATAAGATCAGAAGAGTTTAAAATTAGGGGGTAAGTTCAACTGTAAAACAATTAAGCAAATTTCTATTTTTTGTTTAAAACAACCATTTTTTTTTTTTTTTTTTAATAATGAAGCAAATTATTGTATCTCTAAAATTAGTTAACAGTTTGGTTAATGTTTGCATAATGATACATAATATACGGAAATACAGTATACATTCATTAACTGGAGTACTTTGTGTACCCCAGTTAAAGGAAGTAAAGATATAAAAAATGCAGTCTAATGAAAACACTTTATATGTAAATGCATGATTATCTGAAGTGACTATGATCTAAATACTTAGAAAATTACTTTCACTCAAAGATACAAGTTCATAAGACAGTAATAGCAATCACATTTTCAGTCTTTCTTACCATATTTATATATTGTAGCCAGTAGTCACTATTTCAAAGAATATAACAGATTTGTAAACAGACCCACAGTCTTCCAGAGCCTAACACGATATCAGAGAATTAATCATTATTAATCTTTTAAGATAAAGCTATTTTTTATCCATCTTTACATTCAAAATAAATTACATCCCTAACAAAAAAGACATTAAGGCCAAAGTAAACAAAACTATTTCTGAATCACAAGATTTATTTCCAATTTTTTTTACATGGCATCTTCAATTTATAAATTAGTGCTTTTCACAAAATATTAAGGCACATCTCTAGGTCCTATATACATTAAAACATTAAGGAAAAAAATAGTAATATGACACTCTTACAGCAAGCATCACTCTCAAGTCTTCAAAGATTAAAATAGATTAAAAACAAATGAAGATTATTATATATAGTAACTCTTACAAAATTATGGAAATACATATCGGCACAAGAATAAAAAATGGAAACGGTGACTGCTTCACTATCCTGCACATATGCAAAATAGTTTGAAACCCATACTTATACATATGAAGATAATTAGAAATAAAAAAATATATTTATATGCATTAGAGAATTTCTTATAACACACACATCACCCACCATCCAAATTGATCATTTATATCATTCA
>NC_051389.1:55735297-55737797 GCF_015228065.2 Penaeus monodon | reverse complement strand
ATCATGACATATAACATAAAACTGAACTAAAACTCCATATCCTTACCATATCATACTTCCACATCTGGTTGCCAAGGCCTTTGTGGCAGCCAAAAAGCAAGACTGGTGCTTGCTTAGCTTGAAGATCAGGTACATCCCAGCAATTATGGCTTTTTAGGGGTCGCAAATCCTAGTAAGTAAATAAAATCACAATGTCAGTCAAAGGCAATGTATATGTGGAGTAATCAGACAATTAATGAAGGGCAATGAAGATAAGATGAACTTTTAATCTTACTGCATGTTTTAGTTTGATCAAACACATTTTTATACTCTATGATAAGATCACAAAATCATAATTATCAATCCTACTAACAATAATAATACACAAAAATGCACAAAATGAAAGATTTAAAACAGGCATTGATTAATCATGGCTCCAGCTCACCTTGTATGCTGTGAGCTGGAACTGGAACTGAGAACTTGAACTACATTCGCCCAGGGAATCCAGCCGATCAAACTGCCCCTTCATCCTGGTGTCTACACAGAGCTTTGGGTCTGCCAGACTCTGAATCTGGAAAGATTGTGGCAAATGTTCTTTAGCACTCAAGTTCTTTCTAAAACATTTCAATGGGCATGATTTTAGAAAAAGAATAAACTTTTCACTGATCTGTTTTTTGGTATCTATATCAGCTTGTGTTCTTGCTTTCATCTCCTGATTACTTTTTTAGTGTTACCCATAAGAAAAGACCATTATGAGATTCATAACAATAAAACAATGCACAATGATATAATCAGTCTATCTGCTCTGTAGAATAGATATAACAGGGACTCACCATCTCATTATTTACCTCAGAGCATTAACCAATATCTCCATATCTACAAGAATTAAACCCTTTTCAAGGGTTATTATTAGACATATGTAGATCATTACCCTGAAGGGATGCTCTTCCTGAACCCAAACAACACAGGGTTTAAACCTACTTTGTTTGAAGAAGCTACTGTTCCTTAGCCACTCATATTCTCAATATATCCCCCCCTGCCCAAGAAAATATCTAAACACAACAAAAACAAAAAACTTACTGTTCCATTACAGTAGTCTGGGGGTTCAATCAATGGGTAGTGTTTAGCAAGATCAAAGGCCACATTTTCCATAAACCACTGGAATGGCTTACACTTGTTACGCTCCCGAACTGCCAGTTGCTCGCTAATGTCTCCAGTATCCGTCTAGAAATGAAATGAATTAATAACTACCATGCATTCAAAAAAGGCATAATGTTCTATTCCCTTGAAAATCTACACTTCAGACTTTCAATATATATATCATCCCACTTTATTGATAAGCATTATTGCAAGAAATTACAAAACCCAGTATCATTATATACATGAAACTGACAAATCAACCCACAAATTCTATTAAACGAACATGACAGAAGTATATTAGAACTTGATACCACTTACTGATTAAGAAACAAGTTCCAATAATATATATCACTATACCTGCAGCCATCCAGGTTGTCTCATATAAAGGTATTTCTTGTATTCATCCATCCAAACCTCTGCCACACGACGGTAATTCTGAAGAAACAAATGACTATATGCAGCAGTTCCAATGGAATGATAAGAAAAGATATAATAGCTATGTATTTGTGGAATATAGAGTGAAGTAACATAAATGGTTATGGGGGAGGGGGATGCATACAAATGATGCAAAAATAATAATTTAAAAAAAAAATATTTTTTGCATTACAAAGATATGACAAGACTTAGTCATTATGCATTGTAACTAGAGAATAGAGTTGATGGCTAGGAAAATACTTGATAGATCTTTTCAGCAAAAGAACTGACCTGACTGGTTTATTCTGACATGATATGGATTTAGAAGGAAATGTTTGGTGGTTATACAAAGGTTAAGAAAAGATTTAAGTGTTTTATCATAAAATGATAATAGAGGATTTGATAGACCTACTATAGAGTGATAGGAAGATTTAATTATTACACAAAGGATTACTTTTAAAGATATATATATATATATACTTGGGAGGGAGGAGAAATGCTAAATACAATATTTCTCTTCCTTAAGAGTTTACATACAGCAAATGACCATGAAACATCAAATAAAAAATAGTAAACTGAGAGTTGCAGTTTACATTTCAAATACAAAAAATGAATATCAAGACTATTAAAGGATGCATATTTTTCATGCAACTTTCCCACAGACATCCCTAGTTCTAGCTTACAAGAACCTTCAACCCAGAGGTACTATTAGGTTAAAAAAAAAAACTAATAATAAAAAATAAATAAATAAATAATAATAATAATAATAATAATATTAAAGAAAGACAGAAACTTACTCTAGCAATGAAGTTATCTTTTCTCGGGTTCGGGAATGGTGCAAACTTCCGATAAATGTGTCCGATTCGGGAACACGGAGCATCATACATGACCCCATGACACTGCCACACTTTAAAGGAAAGCTCGTACTGTTCTCCACCCCAAATGTCGAGGCCAGGGTCATATCCTC
>NC_051389.1:55720297-55722797 GCF_015228065.2 Penaeus monodon | reverse complement strand
AGGGGGGGAAAAAAGGGGGGGGGGGGGGGGGAGAAGGGGGGGGGGGGGGGGGGGGAAAGGGGGAGAGGGGGAAAAAGGGGGGGAAAAAGGGGGGGGGGGGGGGAAAGGGGGGAGGGAAAAAAAAAAAGGGGGGGAAAAGGGGGAGAACGAGGGGGGGGGGAAAAAAAGAAAAAAAAAGGGGAAAAAAAAAAGAAAAAGGGGAAAAAAAGGGGGAAAAAGAAAGGGGGGGGGAAAAAGGGGGAGGGGGGGGGGGGAGAGGGAGGGGGGGGGAGAGAGGGAAAAAGGGGGGGGAGAAAGGGGGGGGGGGAAAGGGGAAAAAAGAGAGAAGGGGGGGAAAAAAAAAAAAAAAGAAAAAAAAAAAATTTGGGGGAAAAAAAAAAGGGAGAGGGAGGGGGGGGGGGGGGGGGGGGGGGGGGGGGAAAAAAAGGGGAGAAGAGAGGGGGCGCAGGGAAAAAAAAAAGGGGGGGGGGGGGGGGGAAAAAAAAAAGAAAGGGAAAGGGGGGGGGGGGCGGGGGGAAAAAAAAGATGGGGGGGGGAAAAAAAAAAAAAAAAAAAAGAGAGAAAAGGGGGGGAAAGGGGGGAAAAACCAAGGGGAGAAGAGAAAGGAGAGAGAAGGGGGGAGGGGGGAGAGGGGGGGGAAGGGGGGGAGGGGAGAGGGGAAAAAAAGGGGGGGGGGGGAAAAAAAAAAAGGAAAGATTGGGGGGAAAAAAAGGGAAAACCGGGGGAAAGAGGGGGGGGGGGGGGGGAAAAGGGGGGGAGAGAAAGGGGGAAAAGGGGGGGAGAGGGAAAAGGGGGGGGGGGGAGGGGGGGGGTTTTAGAGGGGGGAAATGAGAGAGGGAAAAAAAAGGGGGGGGGGGGGGAGAGGGAGAGGGGGGGAGGGGGAGAGGAAAAGGGAAAAAAAGGGGGGGGGAGGGGGAGGACATACAAAAAAAAATTTGGGATAAAAATAGAAAAAAAAAAAAGGGGGGGGGGAAAAAAAAAAAAAGGAGAAAGAATTAAAAAGGGGGGGGGGGGAGAGGGAAAAAAAAAGGGGGGGGAAGGGGGAGGGGGGAGGGGGGGGGGGGGGGGGGGAGGAAAAAGGGGAGAGAAGGGGAGGGGGAGGGAAGGGGGGAAAAAAAAAAGGGGGGGGGGGGGGGGGGGGGAAGGGGGGGGAGGGGGGAGAAGGGGAGGGGGGGGGGGGGGGGGAAAGGGAAAAAGGGGAAAAAAAAAAAAGGGAGAGGGAGGAAGGGGAGAGGGGAGAGGAGGAGGGGGGGGGGGGGGGAAAAAAGAGAGAGAGGGGGGGGGAAAAAAAAAAAAAAACAAAAGAAAAAAAAGGGGGGGAAGGTTTTCCCCCTTTAAAAGAAAGGGGGGGGAAAAATCTAGAAAAAAAGGGGGGGGGGGGGGGGAGGGTTTTTAAAAAAAAAAGGGAAAGGGGGAGAGAGAAAGGGGGGGGGGAAAAAAAAGGGGGGGGGGGGGGGGAGAGGGAAAAAAAAAAAGGGGGGGGAGGGGGGGGGGGGAGATGGGAGGGGGAAGGGGGGAAAAAGGGGAGAGAAGGGGGGAAAAAGAGGGGGGGGGGGGGGGGGGAAAAAAAAAAAAGGGGGGGGAAAAAAAAAGGGGGGGGGGGAGGGGAAAAAGAGGGGAAAAAGGGGAGAGGGGAAGGAAAAGAGAGGGGAAAAAAGGGGGGGGGGGGGACGAGAGAGAAAAAAAGGGGGGGGGGGGGGGAGGGGGGGGGGAGGGAGGGGGGGGGGGGGGGGGGGGGAGGGGGGGGGAAAAAAAAAAAAGAGAGGGAGGGGGAGGGGAGAGAGGGGGGAAAAAAGGGGGGGGGGGGGAGAGGAAAAAAGGGAGAGAAAGAGAGGGGGAGAGGGGGGGGAAAAAAAAAGAAAAGGGGGGGGGGAGAAGGGAAAAAGGGGGGGAAGGGGGGGGGGGGGAGAGAGAGGGGGGGGGGGGGGGGGGGGGGGGGGTGAGGGGGGAAAAGGGGGGGGAGAGAGAGGGGGAAAAAGGGGGGGGGGGGGGGGAGGGGGAGAGAGGGGGGGGAAGGGGAGAGGGGGAAAAAAAAAAAGAGAGAGAAGGGGAGAAGGGGGAAAAAAAAAAAAAAGAGAGGAGAAGGGGAAAAAAAAAAGGGGGGGAAAAAAAAGGGGGGGGAAAAAAAAAAAAAAAAAAAAAGGGAAAAAAGGGGGGGAAAATTTTGGGGGGAAAAAAAACAAAAAAAAAAAAAAAAAAAAAAGGGGTTTTTGGGGGGGGGGGGGGTTTTTTTTAAAAAAAAAAAAAAAGGGAAAAAAAAAAAAACCCCCCCCCCCCCAAAAAAAAAAAGGGGGGGGGGGGAAAAAAGGGGGGGAAAAAAAAAAAAAGGGGGAAAAGGGGGGGGAAAAAGGGGGGGAAAAAAAAGGAAAAAAGGGGAAAGGGGGAAAAAGGGGGGGGAAAAAAAGGGGAAAAAAAAAAAAGGGAGAAAAGGGGGAAAAAGGGGGGGGGAAAAAAAGGGGGGGGAAAAAAAGGGGCTTTAAAAAAAAAAAACCCCGGGGGA
>NC_051389.1:55710297-55715297 GCF_015228065.2 Penaeus monodon | reverse complement strand
CCTCGTCCTCCTGCTCCCCTCGACCATCACTTCCTCCTTCTCTTCCTCCAAACTTTTGAAAAAAAAATATGTCCCAATTGAACCAAACGATCCCCTGGAACAATGGCGTCCAAGTCACGAAAGCAGGAAAGCACGCACAATCGTCTTGGTTTTCTCGTGACTGAACTGAACAACAATTGCACATTTTACAGAGGAGAGATCAGCCACACTCCACTTCCCTTACCTTCAAAACCTACCCACCAATAAAAGAGAAAAAGACATTTCCCAAAACATTTCGTCCGACTTTGATCACCGTTCCACGCCATTTTCTCCTCCGATGCCTTTAGACATATTCCGCACACCTCCAGTCACCGCCAACAGCTGTTAGCATTTACCGAGAGCATTACAACGGTACATATTGACGTGTCACCCTCCACATCTCGCGACGGGCAACCGCAGGGAAATGTATTTATATCGAGCAAGTCACAGATTCCTCATATTTCGTGAGTGATGTTTACCAAATCACGACGCCTCTCCCCGTCTGTTCACATTGCCTACCACGTGGGTGCATTGCCCCCCCCCCCACCCCGCCTTTCTTAATGGAGCACCTCTCCTTTTGCGGTATGGAGCTTCCTTAATATCAAGGTGTTTCACTCCTGTCTGGAATTATTAATTAATGAGTGAATCTGTCAATCATCTCTCTGTCAGCCTCTGTGTCTCTCTCTTTCCTCTCTGCCTTTCTCTCAATTTCCTCCACAACTCTCTCTCAATCTTCTCTCATTTTCTCTCTCTCTCTCTCTCAATTTTCTCTCATTTTCTCCACCACTCCCTCTTTCAATTTTCACTCATTTTCTCCACCTCTCCCTTTCTTAATTTTCACTCATTTTTTCCACCTCTCCCTCTCTTAATTTTCACTTATTTTCTCTACCCCCTCAACTCAATCTTCTCTCACTTTCTCCACATCCTCTCTCAAGTTTTTCTCCTTCTCTCTACCTCTCTCACTCACTCTCCCTTCTCTCTCTCCCATTATTCCCATCCCTCTCCGTCTCCACTTCACCTCCTGTCCTTTCATCACCCCCTCCCTCCCTCTCCTCTGGTTCACCTACCTCCCACTCCTTCCTCTCGTGCGGCAAGTAACCTTCACCTAAACATAAAAACCACTCGCCGAGAGTCGCCCATGTTCACACACCGTGCAACACTGCATCTTACAATCATAACACACTCAGCATACTATCTGCCCCGCCCCTAGGTCTCCGTCGGTTTGATAAGGTGATAAGATGCGGTGGTTCAAGTTTCCGTCGCGGGAATTGGAGCCACATAAAAGAAAGAGGTAGAGACAGACCGAAGGAAAAGAGTCTGAGAAAGGGAAAGGGAGAGAAAGAGAAGAAATGAGACATGGTAAAACATCAACAGACAAATAGCCACGTCATAGGTTCTTTTGAATCTCACACTGACACTCACCCACCGTGTCGTACTAAACAACACACAGACACATGTCCATTCGGATCCACAGATAGCGGTACAAACACCACACACACACACACACACACACACACACACACACACACACACACACAAAACACACACACACACACACACACACACACACACACACACACACACACACACACACACACACACACACACACACACACACACAAACAAACACACACACACACACACACAAACACACACACAGATAGAGAGAGAGAGGGAGAGAGAGAGAGAGAGAAGAGAGAGAGAGAGAGAGAGAGAGAGAGAGAGAGAGAGAGAGAGAGAGAGAGAGAGAGAGACAGAGAGACACAGAACCGAGAGACAAAAACAAAGAAACAGAGAAAAACAAACAGACAGACCAACGCACACACAAACCGGGACGTCGGTTCCGGGTTACTTCCTTCCTCCTCCTGACTCGCCGTCTCAAGTCGAGGAGAGAGAGAAGTCAGGTGAACTCAAGGCGACGGGGGAGGGGGGGAGGTGAATCTTCTGGGTGGTAGGGGGAGAGGGGGGTCTGGTGAATCTTTGGGAGAGGGGGAGAGGGAGGAGTTAGGCGAACCTTCTGGGGGGGGGGGAGGAGTTAGGTGAATCTTCTGGGGAGGAGTAGGGGCAGGGGAAGGGGGGGGGGGGTCAGGTGAATCTTCTGGAGGGGTGGAGGTAGGGGGAGGGAGGGAAGGAGAGACCCCTAGCGGCGACCGGCTCTAACTACCTTTAGCACCTGCACCGTCGAGGCCTCGTCTCGTCTTATTTTTTTTTTCTCTCTCTCTCTCGTCTTCTTGCTTCGTTTACTTATTTATTCCCTTTCTTTCTTTCTTTTTGGCTTTCTTTTTAATTTGCTTCGGTTCGCATGCTATTTTTCCTTTCTTCTATACTTCCCAAATTCTTCTCCGTCTTCCTTTCCTACTCATTTTTTTTATTTTCCCTTTCAACCTTCTTCACCCTCTCCGCCTTCTTCCTCTTCCTTTGTTTATCTTGATTTCACCCCCTTCTCATTCATCCTTTTGCATTTCCTTTTGCACTTCTTTATCTCAACCTGTCTTCCTCTCTTCTTCCACTCTTTTCTCTTCATCCCATCCTCCTCCTCTATCCCTCTCCCTACGTTCCGCCTTTTGTTCGTCTATTCTATTCCTCTCCCTTCCCTCCACCCCTCTTCTTCCCTTCTACCTCTCTCTCCCTTCCACCCGTGTTCTTCCCTCCTATCCCCCTCCCTTCCTTTTGTCCCTATTCTTCCCTCTTATCCTTAACCCTAGTTCTATCCCTCTCCCTCTCCTCCATCTTGTCTCTCACATCCCCCCCTTCCCTTCCCCTATCTCCCTTCCCTTCCCCTATCTCCCTTCCCTCCCCTATCTCCCTTCCCTCCCCTATCTCCCTTCCCTTCCCCTATCTCTCCCCCTATTTCCTCCTCCCCTATCCCCTCCTTCCGCTATCTCCCTCCCTCCCTATCCTTCTCCCTATCTCCTTTCCTTCCTCCAATATACCCTTCCTCCCTATGCTTCCATAAGCTCACGATACATACCTCAATATTCACTTTCAATCCCCTAGTCTCCACTCCACGACCACGATATCTAGCGATCAGGACAGCCGACGTGAACATCACAAGAACGATGAATCACGACGAGATAAACGGCTAAGGAGAGAGAGGAGAGAAGAGGAGGAAGAGAGAAGAGGAGAAATAAGTCTACACCTATCTCCCTTCCCTCCCCTATCTCCCTTCCCTCCCCCTATCTCCCTTCCCTCCCCTATCTCCCTTTCCTTCCCCTTCCCTCCCTTCGCTCTCCCTCCCTCCCTTAGACCTTTTATTCTCTTTCTTCCTCCAATATAAAACACTTTCTTTGCTTCAATAAAGCTCAAATCGATATCAATACCGATGCAATGATATCACTTTCAATCCAGACGCCAACTGCAACGAACAGAGAGAGAGAGAGAGAGAGAGAGAGAGAGAGAGAGAGAGAGAGAGAGAGAGAGAGAGAGAGAGAGAGGAGAGAGAGAGAGAGAGAGAGGAGAGAGAGAGAGGAGAGAGAGAGGAGAGAGAGAGAGGAGAGACAAGAGCGAGAGAGGGAGAGGGAGAGAGAGAGAGAGAGAGAGAGAGAGAGAGAGAGAGAGAGAGAGAGAGAGAGAGAGAGAGAGAGAGAAGAGAGAGAGAGAGAGAGAGAGAGAGAGAGAGAGAGAGAAAGAGAGAGGTAATAATTTTACTAATAATTCATTTAATATCGTATCATGATAATAAATTACAATATGCTTATTAATGCCCGATATCGTATTTGGATTTAATTTATGCATCATTACCATACAATCACCATTACTTACATTAAACTACAGATTACTTAATCACCGCAATAAACTATACTGAAGATCATACACTGGCATTTTATCAATAACCATTAACAATTTTCGCACATCAGCATTAAGATCACATTAAATAAAGATACATCTATCCTATCTATCGAAACCAATCTTTAAGAGAGAATTTAAACCGATACAAAATAACACATAAAACTCAAAACTTTGAAACAGAACAAACATACAACTAATTAACGAAAACTTTCCAGCGAGACGTGTCTGAGAGAAAGAGAAAAATGATTAAAATAATATGAAATAATAACAGCTGAACAAATAACGGTGAATAACGTTATCACTGTACAGGATAATGCAAGAAAATCTATTAAAACTGAACAGGATAATAGTGAAAAAATACCGAATAATGTGATATCATTCAATGGAAAAGCGATGAATAAAATAACCGCGATTAATGTGATGAAACTGAAGAACAGCAGTGAATGAAAAAATAAAATAACACTAACATTAAATAATTAAGACAATACAAATACAAATAAATAATAATAATAATAATAATAATAATAATAATAATAATAATAATAATAACAATAATAATAATGATAATTTGATAACACGAAATAAGACGAAAACGCAGATTGGGATTAAAACAACTTGAAAAATAACTCAATAAAAAGGCAGTACCATTTTTAAAAATGACAATAAATAAATAATTAAAAGAAAATGCAGACAAGAAAAACAACGAATAAACAAAGAACAAACAAAATAAATATCATATCAAACGCTAACATGAAATAAACAAAAAACAACCAGGCCTGTCATGGATCACCTTGTCAACAACGGTGTCATATGACACCGAGCTTGGCAAGGTCACTTTTTTATTGTTTTTTTTTTTTTTTTTTTTTTTGTCAAGGAATAGCGAGTGTTTCAGATATTTTTAATAGACAGGAAAATATATATATATATATTCTTTCTCCGTCACTGGATAATAACTTAGTGAGTATGTATGTATACATATCTATCCAGCTATATGCATTTATATATGCACATTTACATATATGAATAGATACAGACATGCAGACATACGTATATGCATACATACATTCATCCGTATATATTTACATACATAAACACACACACACACACACACACACACACACAGACACACACACACACACACACACACACACACACACACACACACACACACACACACTCCACAAAAATAATCC
>NC_051389.1:55700297-55707797 GCF_015228065.2 Penaeus monodon | reverse complement strand
CCTCCACCTCCACGTCCACCACCACCACCACCACCACCTCCTCCTCCTCCTCCTCTCCTCCTCCTCCTCCTCCTCCTCCTCCTCTCCTCCTCCTCCTCCTCCTCCTCCTCCTCCTCCTCCTCCTCCTCCTCCTCCTCTCTTTCTTCCTTCTTCTCCTCACTCCCACGCAAGTGAGAATGGATGTTTGTTTGTTTTCGTTGTCACTCTTCCCGTGTCACTCCCAATGGACGCAAAGCCCAGACACGCAACGAACACCCATTCGATTAAGACACGTGGAGACGAAGATAAAAGGCGAGAGATTATTCCTGCAATGTATTAAATATAAAAAAACACTTCCCAAATCCTGCAACACACGCGAACACACATACCTCTCCGCGCGTAAGCACACGCTGCGTAACAGGCTCTCGGATCCCACAATTCCTCGCCGATGAAGCGGATAAAAAGAGAGAGAAAAAAAGCTCGCGTGCGCCAGAGAGAAAAATGGAGAGCTCCGTCTCCTCTGTTATACCCGAAGTATATGAAAGACCGACAGTCACTGCCACCTGTGAGTTGACTGCACCCCCGCTTTCCTCCCTCCCCCATCACACCCTCCCTCCCCCCTATTCCTCCCTCCCTCCCATTCCTCCCTCCCCCCATTCCTCCCTCCCCCATCACACCCACCCAACCCGACTCACTCTCCTTCCCCTCCTTCTCCCTCCCACCCCGAATGACCCTCCCTGTACCCTCCTACTCGCCCTCCCCCTCCACCCCCTTCCTCCTCCACCAACTAAACCTCCCATTTACTCTTCCTCTCTCCCCCGTCACACCCTCCCTTCCCCCCCTTTCCTCCCTGCCCCATCACACGCTCACTTCCCCTTTTCCAGCCTATCCTTCCACCCCCTTCCCCCCTTTCCTCCCTCCCCCATCACACCCTCCCTTCCCCCCTTTCCTCCCTCCCCCATCACACCTCCCTCCCTTCCCCCCTTTTCCTCCCTCCCCCATCACACCCTCCCTTCCCCCCTTTCCTCCCTTCCCCCTTTTCCTCTCTCCCCCATCACACCCTCCCTTCCCTTTTCCTCTCTTCCTCCCTCCCCCCTTTTCCTCCCTTCCCCTCCACCTGAATCCCGCCCCATCCCGCCCCCTTCGCCAGCCGCCCTCCGTCGGGCACGCAACACCCCAATCCGCCAACCTCGACCTTCCAGCTTCAAGCCACCCGCGAGCGTGGCTCTCCGCTGCCCTCTCTTCCACGGGTCAAATATTCTAACTCTTCCACGAATCCTCTGTCTTAGTTTTTTTTATCGCTTTCTCTACTTATTATTAGACCTATCATAACTCTCTTTTCCTCTTTTTCTTTCTCTCCCTCTCCCTCTCTACTAAGAAAGATGTAATTTTCTTCATTTTTCTTTATCCCGAAATCCTCTCCTGACCCCGCGCCCTCCGCCAACCCAATAGGTGAAAGTTGCACTGTATGAGGCTGCTGCTTCTTCGCGTTGGGTCACTGAGGAGAGTGAAAGTGGCAAGGAAGAAGTAAATGGGGAGGAGGAGAGAGAGAGGAGGGAGGGAGAGGGAGAGGGAGAGGGAGAGGGAGAGGGAGAGAGGGAGAGAGGGAGAGAGGGAGAGAGGGAGAGAGAGATGAGAGAGAGATTAGAGAGAGAGAGAGAGAGAGAGTGAGAGAGAGAGACAGAGACAGACAGAGACAGACAGAGACAGAGACAGAGAGAGAGAGAGAGAGAGAGAGAGAGAGAGAGAGGAGGGGGTGAGGAGAGAGGGGGGGAAAGAAAGAGGGAAGGAGGGAAGGAGGGAGGAGAGGGAGAGGGAGGGAGGGAGGGGAGGGAGGGGGGTGGGAAGGGGAGGGAGAGGGAGAGGGAGAGGGAGAGGGAGAGAGGAGAGGAGAGAAAGAGAGAGGGAGGGAGGGAGAGAGAGAGAGAGAGAGAGAGAGAGAGAGGGATAAGAGGAGAGAGAGAGAGAGAGAGAAGGGAGAGAGAGTAGAGAAGAGAGAGAGAGAGAGCAGAGAGAGAGAGAGAGAGAGAGAGAGAGAGAGAGAAGAGAGAGAGAGGAGAGAGAGAGAAAAGGGGGGCAGTCCTTCGAAAAACATTTCCCCATATCGCTCCTAGAAAAAAAAAAAACTGAATACAGTGCATTTCTCCCCATATCACTTTTTGACCAACAGCACAAGCAAATCTAACTCTCACAAATATATCACCCATACCACTTACACCTGCTATCATATTTCATGAACAGATCAAATAATTAATTAAAACCGGAAGTTTTTAATCAGGCGACTATTAAACTTCACTGATCTTCTATGCAAAAATTAAAACGTCACTGCTCGTTAGTAATTATACAGACCTCTCCAAAGCTACACGAGTAACATTTGACACAAAGGTTGCTACGTTACAAGTGCAATAACAATGAATAATTTAAATAATCGAACACAAGCTCATTCCTTCACCCATGACGTCATAGATAGCAACTGATCGAGGCTTCCTTCCCGGTTATTGCAAACATTTTTTCCGATAGTGAGGCCTTATTTCTCGTAACTATACATTCATCAAAGAGATTTGCTAATCAAACTTACCCTAACTGTCGTGACGAGTCGGCATTCACTCGAAAATACGAGACAATAACATGTTGAAGTGACCTATGAGCATTAGTGATGCTCCTCTGCGCCCGGCGTTCGTCTTTTGTCGGATTTCTCCTTGATCCCTTATCGTAGTGGGATCGGGGGGAAACGTAGTATCTGGACGCTCAAATTAAATGTATATATTACACTAATTTCCATGTGTGATAACCAGGTTTTTATACGCATATTGTCAACTGATCTGTTGTACGCAAGTAATGCGTTAAATATCAATAAAGACACTTTAAAAAACCTATATCACGAGTAGGATTGGAAAGGAGTATAGCTCAAGTCGTCTATACTTTTGTTTTAAATCGCCCTATCGTCTATAGTTCTCCCAACAGCTGACAGTGAGTAAACAAACGTTCCAGAGAGGAGGACACTTCACGCGTAAAATATCCAGTGAAATAAAGTAATGGTGCAAGATGTTCGGTTTTTCGGGACGTAAAGATGATAAATCCAAGCAGCAGAAGAGAGGACAAGGCCGTAAAGGTGGCAATTTGTCACAGGTGAGTGAGCGAAAAACGGTGATGGAATTGGTGCTAAAGAATGACTTTGAACGAGATGTTCTCTGTTTTAGACTTTTAATTTGAATCATAGCAACGTAGACATTTATATCTAGCTACTAATAAAGTCACTGGGATTTTATATTTTAGTTCATTTCCTTTTCAAGTTACCAGAAACCAATAAACATTTGGTCATTGTTGTAGTTTGTTGCTGGAATAATTTGGCACTTTTCTGAGAATGTATCCCTCAAAATTCCTTTTAAAAAAATGAATACAAGATACTTGCAGTGACGAGCAACAGTAAGATCTCCACCACATATTCTGGGATTGTTTCTTTACATGACAAAATGGGATATACTTTGTGCAGGGTTGTTATCCGGTGCTGGTTTACCAATAGATCAATAGCAGATATTCAGGTGTCTTGTAAATATTTGTTTACCAGAGTATATGATTTCATTATTTATTTTTTGTAAATTGTAATATATATAAAGTAGCTTTGATTGAGGCTTTGAACACTGGCCATACATTCATGTAAGCACTATTTTTTTTTTTTTTTTTTTTTTTTTTAATGGTAGGTTCATGTTTTTTTTTTTTTTAATCTCAATTTCAAGATTTTTCATTTTGTTGCAAGCCAAAGTGGCCTTTACATACAACTGCAGTTTTTTGTCTTTATATATGTAAATAATGACTGCACAAAGTTAGGAAAAATCTAATGGCACTGTCATAAAGAAAGAAAGAAAAAAAAGCTACTGTAATTGCTAAATGAGATTATCTGCTCAGGCAAAGAATAATTTTAGAAATTAAGAAAATGGTCCAGGCTTACCTCACCTTGCAACAAACACCTTCACCATCTATTAACCTTGCATAAACTACCATTGCCCATATAGTTTGTAAAGTCACAGTCAATCATTGTTATTATTGGAAAAGAAAGCACAGTTCATTTAATGTCTTCGGGAATTACAACGGTCAGGTGAGAATCTGAGGCCAGAGCTACCCGGCTAGAGAAATAGGGTCAGGGTTCGGGATTCCCAGTATTGCCCCCAAGCTTGTTGGCTGGAGTAATATGGTCTTTGTCTTAGTGGGTCACATTGTAAATGATTACTATATTTGCCACTATGAATGTGTTGATAGATCTTAAACTAGCTTTAACTATGATAATTGTCATTGTTAGTGGAAAATTTGTCACAGTGCATTTATACAAAATGTTGAAATTTAATTAGGTATATATTGTACAGCAGGATTTTTCTCTCATTCCATTGCCTTTGTTTTATTTAATCCCATTTGAAATTTCTGATGAACTGTAAAGGGTCTAAAATTTAATGAAAACGCTTACTGATACACCCACAGTGGTTCAATTACCATAGCTTCCACACTTATAATTTGAGCAAACCTTTGCCTTTATTGATTATTTAATCACATGTCACTCATTAAAATTATCAGTTGCTATAGTAATATTGTTGATTTTTTAGATTTAGGATATCAAAGAAAAAGTTTTATATATACAAAGATGATGGTTTTAAACGAATGTGAAAATGGGCAGCATCATGTGAAAAAATTACTGTTCATGATTAGGATTTATACTAATGAATTATTTTCTTTAGGCAGACCATATGACTATATAAAATATCACAGGAGGTAATTTTCTCAAGGAATAGTGTTTGTCCAAGGATACCCCAGTTTCACTTTGGACTTGTTTATCCCATGTCAGAATACTAGGTTCTTTTGCTTGAGAAGAGTAGAAGATAGACTGGGGAACACACATCTTTATAGACCATCATATCCCAAAAGCTTTTTACCTTCATCAATCCCTTGAAATAATAATGATGTCCCAAGGCTTGTTTTCATAATTTTGATTTATCTAATTCTGTTTAATCAAAGATTTTTCTTCTTTTCTTTTCTTAGCTTTTATTCTATTTTTTTTTTTTTCTTGATAACAGTTTTAGGGAAAAACATTTAGTCTCGTTCAAGTTTATTGACAATTTTAGAAAATGCTTAGACATATTTTTGTAGTTTGCATAATTTTTTTTTTTTTTTTTTTTTTTTTTTTTTTTTTTTTCACTGATTAATAGCTAATTGATAATATATAACAAGGGTGAATGAGTGACTGTATAGGAGGCCAGGGAAGACTGATGGAGGCTGGTTGACTATTGCAATGTCACTTGGTTGCCCATTAATTGTCACATGCATTTCCTGTCCACTAACCAAAAATATATTCATGTGATCATTTATACCCTTAACCAATACAATGATAAAATTAGGCTTGAAAATACTTAAAAAGTGTATTTGCAGATATGTGTAAAGATATAATAATTGCAGCCTCTGTATCACACTCTCTGAAGGAACCCTACTTTTGAAATGTTATTACTAATATCTTAAGTACTTAATTTTTCTTTGTTTGGTTTAGTTTTTTAGTTATTTCTTTCCTTTTTCTTCATTGGGAATGTTAACCTTATGGCTAGTAAGTTACCTTTTAATTAATGAATTTCACAAATGTTATGTTTGCAGATATCAAAATTAGAATAATTTTTATTATTTGATTTTGTATGTAGGGAATCATTGCTGGATTCATTGGAAACAGTGAAAGCTGTTTGGAAAATTGTGTGTCCGATGAGAATCCTTTGTTGGGTGTTTTCCCATTTTATTGTACCATGTGTCTCATGTCTGTATTCAAGTGTAACTATGTTTAAAATCATAATTTTAGCTTATCTGCAGTATTTACAGGATCTATGCAAACTACTAAGCAAGTTGTCTTCTGTTTGTGTTAATGCTTACTCTTTTCAACCACTGCAGTTTGGCCTCATGGAAGTGCCTGATATGGACAACCTAACCATTGGAGCAGATGACGATGATGATGATGGAGATTTGGAGGCAGAGCTGCTTGCCCTCACAGGGGGAGAAAGGAAACCTAAGAAAGGTTAGTTATTAGGTGATCTTTTGATGGTTCTTAAGTCTAGGACCACATCTGCCTGAGGCCAGATTCTAAAATGGCTGTTGCCTCAGCATTGTCAGCACTCTGGCAAAGGCCAACAAACCTCCACCATAAGTTTTGCAAGATAGGGTTTGGGCTGGCTCCTTTTATAATAATAAATCACTTGGGAATTCTTCAAGCTCTGCCTGCAAACCTCTTCTTGTGTGAGGGTAGGGCATGTGGATATATGGATGTGGATGTGTACATATGCTGGTAGTTGTATATGTTGTTATAGAGATATCTCCTCTTATTGAAAAGGGGCCAACAGACTTCAGCCACATGTATTCTGTAAAATAGAGGCTAGGGTGGTCTACAATATCTATATTACTAGAATCTCTGACAGTCAGTTGTGGGCTTAATGTCACTTTCTGCAGATTAAATTTTGCAGATAATAGTGTTGTTTTTTGTGTTTTTGTAGGTATGGAAAAAGGTATGGATGAGAATGAATATCTTCATAGCACAAGATATATATTTGATGCATTTTGACTGCATGTACACCTGATGAAGATGTTGCTGAAACATATCAAATGCATCTTTTGTGCTGTGAAATATTACCTTAGTTTTTCTCTATCTCTGTATAGTCCTCAATTCAAGATTTATTTAATTTGTATGATAGTTCATCATTATTTGTCAGTAGGTGTTTTATGGCCTTCTTGCCCCTTATCATTCCTTATCAGCAACTATGCTGCGTACGCACTGCATAAATTTCCATAGGCTGTAGATCAATACTGAAGTTATCTTATGACTGCAAATTTTCCAGTTCCGCTTCTCTGAATAAAATTAGGTTTTATATTTGATTTTTATTTAATTTTATTATTATTATTATTATTATTATTATTATTATTATTATTATTAATGTTGTTATTTTTCTCTTCTTTCTTTCTTCATAGAAGGACACATGAAAGAGATGTTGAGATCACAGGGACATCATTTCAGCTTTTTCTTAGGGGGAGGGATAAGGGTGGGTAGTCAAGCAAAGCGATCAAATTTTTAGGAGAAAATTGGCTATTCTAAGGGCATTTTTTCAGTTATAACCGGGCCTATATAGATGTATTGTTTGATATTGTGGCCGTTAGGGAGTAAACATAGTGAAGGGCAGGGGTAATGATGATGAGTACAACCATACTAAACAAAGTATGGAGAAGCTGCTTGTGTTACATGTTATCTTGTGAGGGTAGCAGCTTACCCTCACAAGGGGAATTGAAAAATGCAAAAAAAAAAAAAAATTATATGAATAAGAATGAATAACTTAAGATGACTGTGAATGTATTTGGCATGTTGTACTTAAATCAGATACAGCTCTGGTGAAATTATTTATCTTATTTGATATCTAAATAAACCAAGGAAATAGAATGGCCAAGAATGTTATATTTAGGGTGATTTTAGGATAATTCTTAAAGGTCTTGCAGTTGTCGTAACCTTGTTTT
>NC_051389.1:55687797-55690297 GCF_015228065.2 Penaeus monodon | reverse complement strand
TTTTGTACTTTCAAAATTAATTATTTTTTTTCCACAGATGTAACACGGACTTGAATGATTCCGATTGTGAAGCTTGTGTGTTGAGGGGAGTCAACTTCAATGTCCAAAACCCCAATGATGTAGATACATATGTAAAGCTAGAGTTCCCATATCCGTCTGTAAGTATTGGTATAAATCTTTTGGCCTTTGATGTTGTTATGCTGTCATAAATGTGATAGGTGTTTATGTAGTTGTTTATTTATGATACCAGGAAGGATGGTTATAGTAGTTTGTTCAGACTAGGAGTCTGTTATTACATGTTGACCTGAGATTTCCATTGCATAATGAATTAATTATTTTAAGGACAACCCACCCCAAGATCGCTCCAATGTGGTGAAGGACACAAACAATCCAGAATACAACCACAAGGTAGTTTTTAGTATCGACCGCAAGGCAAGAGCCCTCGCCCGTGTCTTCAAGAGGCATGCTCTTAAGGTCCAGGTGTGGGCTAAGGGGTAAGTGGGGCACGTGACCTTATGTTTAATGAAAGAATCATTTTACCTTAGGGACGATAAACGAAATAGTCCTCTTTTTCTTGGCTTGTTATTTGTTTATCTTCATGAAAGTGCTTGTTAGCGTAACTTGTAGTAAGGATTTTTTTCTGTGAAGAGATAAAAATTCTCGAAATCATTTAGGGAAAAGGAGTTACTCAACTTAAATTATATGTTAGAGAGTAGTGATAAGTATGGAAAGAATGAGTTGTAAATTTTCGTGTGTGACTGTAGCATTCTGATCGATCGTTTGATTATTATTTCCAGTGGTTGGTTCCACCGCGATACGATGTTAGGCCAAGTGAAAATACCCCTGGTAGACTTGGAAACAAAGTGCACCATACATGAGTCTTATGATGTAAGTACACTTTTTTTCATACACTTGTAAAGAATTATTCAGAATTAAATTAATTTTGTTAGATGACATGACTGTGATATGAAGTATTTTCGTCCACTAAAACTGATTTTTGATTAATTTCTTTCACAGTTGACTGATGAGAAGAAACGCATGGTTGGTGGGAAGCTAGAGGTAAAAGTCCGTGTTAGGAATCCTATTGTAGCGAAACAGCTTGAAAAGGTTACTGAGAAATGGTTGGTCATTGATGGATTTTGAGAGAAACATTAGGTTAATGGAACACTTTTTTTTTCCATGAAGTTGATAGGCATTTTAAAATCGCTCTCTTTTCTCCAAACAGGTAAAATGTATCTAGCTTTGAATTTGTTTTAGCAAGGATTTTACCAAAGTTAGTTTTATATGACACTTATTACCATTTCTTTGTACAATTTTATAGCAAAACAAACATCAAATATTTCTCCCAAGGAACAATGTAACACAAAGTTTATTTCTCTAGCAGATTATTTTTAATCTGCATTATAGTTACCCCAGTGCATTTTTTTAATCAAGCTTTATAATTGGTAACCGTGTTATTCACAGATAAATTATCCTGTCAAAGCCACTGTCTCAACACACATCATCCTAGCTGCGTAGGATTTCAGTTTGTCACACTAAAGGCCCTGTTGCAGTAGCAATTTTTCTGTCAATTTTTATGGTGATGCATTCGGAATGGTTTTCAATTTAAAGACAGAATTAACCATCTTTCTTTTGTCACATTTCTCTTAATCTTGTGCTATGGAGAATCAGTACCACTTTTTTTTTTTAAGATAACATAGAAGTTCATGTAAACCTACTTTTATATTTCAGAATGTTTGTCTTTACAATATGGTAGATTCCTTTACAAGATTATACTCATTCAAAATGAAAATCTCTTCATGATTCCCAGCCCCATTTGCAAACATTACATGCTACCTTAAAAAATGGTTGTCTCTGCTTCCTGATGTTTAGTGGACAAGGCTGTCTGAGTATTTTTTGTTTGCATGGACAATGTGTTTGTTTACTTGTGGGAGTGATTATGTGCAATTCTGATATAGTAGGACCATTTGCATACACAAAGTTTACATGGAAGTGCAAAATTGATGAAAAAAAGTGCTAATGTGATATGGCCTTATTAAGATTTGTTGTTTTAAGGGCAACTGCCTTCAATGTCCTGCAAAAGAAAGGAAGAATTTCTTTGCTAACATTGGCTTCTTGAGATAGGAGTTGCTCTGGTTTTTTTGTTTGTTTCTTGAGATAGCATTTGCTCCATTTTTTGTTTGTTCTTATTCTCTCTGAAGTATCATATCTGTGTAATATCCACGTGATTTTGACAAGAGAAGAAAATATGCATTTAAAGTAAACCATATTAAATAACCACAACATGTATATCATGTGCTTGGGCCAAGTTGTAAATAGAATATTCATAGAATTTATCAATAATGTTTTTAAAACCTATTGCTTTTCTTTGGTACACAATCAGGAAGTTCAGTAGGAGTATGTTTACTATATGATAATTATTTTCATAAAAAGATAATCATATTACATGAAAAAAAAAATTATGCCATGAAATAAGATATTCAATATTGTATTTACAATA
>NC_051389.1:55640297-55682797 GCF_015228065.2 Penaeus monodon | reverse complement strand
CGTTGAGTAATATGAACTTCTCGATGGACTACAAACTCAAATTATTAAAAAAAGATAATAAATCGTAAAATAGAGCATAAATGTAGTATATATTTATATATATGAATAAATGAATGGTAAGAAAAAGAACAAAAAAGTTATATATAATATTTTTTTTTTCATGATGCTTTAAATTATCCACAGAAAAATAAAGGGTTGCGAACCTAAAATCTGAAACAGAGAAAATAATGGAAAGAAAAAAAAAATGAAAGTACAAACAAACATAAGCAAAATATGATTTTTTTTTTTCTCTCAGTCTCTAAAACTATCCAAACGTAAATGGTAACAGCAAGATAGAATAGTAAATCACAGAGAGGTCAAAGAACAAAGCTAGCGAAAAAAAAACTCCAAATTACCAAATAACTCAAGAACCTTACCTTATATGTAAAAATAGATAAATAAATAAATAAATAAATAATAATAAAAAAGAATGTGCTCGTTATCCTCTAGAACAAAAACACTTACATAAACAAAAACAAATAACCAAACAATAAAATAAATAACCACCCAAAAAAAAAAATCTTACCATCCTATAATAAAAATAAATAAATAAATAAACACAACCTAAATAAAATAAAATAAAATAGCCTCGTTATCCCCGCGAGTCGATTATTGATCAGCCTCAGAAAACCAAAAACTCGGACAATCGCCTCCATTTTCCCCCATTTTCCGCCAAAATGGTAAGTTTTATGCGGTTTTGGGAGTAAATTATGAACAATTTCTTGAACTGGAGTGTAGGAGGAAGGGGTTTGAGCGGAGGAAATAAGAGGAGAAGGGATTTGAAGAGAGATATTAAGGGGAAAAGGCGTATGGGTGTGGCAGAAGGAAGGTTATAATTATCTTTGTTTATATTTTCCTTCTTTATCTTTTCTCGTCGTTATTTCTCTCCTTGTTTGAGCCTTGTTTTTCGTCAAGATTTTTTAACGTGATTCATTGAAAATAAAAATAAAAATATGATATATTATTATAAATATATTGATTTTATTGATTTTTTTTTTTTACACTTTAGTCTCAATAATGTTACAAATATCATAAAATTAGATTAATAATTTAGTATTTAGCTAATTATGCAGTATTTCAAATCAGAATATATATTTAACATAAACATCCGAATCGGGAGAACGTAAATCGTAACTAATTTTATTTATTTTGTGACTCGAGTATTTGAAGGATATTTTGGAACGAATTTGACTAGAATTACGTACGTGTCTCGAGAATCACCCGTGCGGAGCGTTGTTGCCGATGAAAACGGCGGTTTTGCCGTAAGCCGTCGAAGGGTATGTGTTGGGGTCCATTTTAGGTCAAGAAGTTAAGAGTCTTGTCTTGTTTCTTGCGTTTTTTTAAAATTTCTGTGTGTGTGTGTTTTGCGTTTCTAGAGGTTTGAATCATTTAAAGGTGTTCAGTGAAGGTTTAAATAATTTAAAGGTGTTTAATGGGGGTGGATGAAAGGGATGCAGTAGGTTCCGTAACTAAAGCCATTTTAAGAAGCAAAGAGGTTCCACGTTTCAGGGTTTTGTAATTTTGTCACTTTTGTTTTATTTTAGATTTTAGAAATAGAATTTGAAATTCTGTGAAATCTATGTTATATATGTTAGCATTTTATTAATATTTGTTCATTTATACCTGGTACATCCATTTCCACTGAGGAGCAGAAGCCACAACTCGTTTGTTTACATTCTCACACTACATACGGCTTGATTACTTGTATATTGAAAATTTTTGTCAAATGGAAATATATGTATATTTATAAAAAAAAATTTATCTGATACAAAATATTTTGATAATTTTATCACTTTAAGTCTGGATGTGTGTATTTCCTTGTAACGAGGTCATTACTGTTATCTACTGACTGCCCTCAGTTACTGTGTTTCATGATTGAGAGAGAGAGAGGGAGAAGGAGGAGAAGGAGAAGGAGAGAGAGCGTGTCTGTGAATGCCTGAGAGCATGTGCTTTATGTGTACATGTGCAAGTGAGTGATTTTCTTATGGGCCTAACAGTTCATCTCGTTTCAGATGTTCTGATCTAAGTTGCACCTAGTTAACAAGTTACCAAATCTTCAGATTTATAGATTTCTATAAGTGAATGAAAATATTTCAGGCTAATAAAGCATTGAACAAGGAAAATTTATTTGCAGAAGATTGTATTTTTATCAAATATTATATATTTGGGTAACAACTTGACCATTTGAAGCCTTTCCTTTGAGTGCCTAAATGTGTCTAAACGTGTGCTTGTAGGAGTAAAAGAATACTCCCCTTTTACAATCAAGCAGTTGCTTGTTTTTCACTAAAACTAACAGCAATTGAACACTAGTTAAATATTATTTTCCATGTTACTTCTTTCTTTCTTTCCTTGTCTGTGTGTGTGAGGAGTGTGCATGCGTGTGTGTAGTATATCTGGTGTGTATATTTATCACAGAAGAAAGGGTTTTTACCCCCATCAGCGAGAAAGGATATTCTCGTGTAAATGAAAAGGAGTACGCACTTTGGTGGTACTTTTTAAAAGTTACTTTTCTATGCACTTTTTTATTTTGGAAGGAAATATAGTGACTTGGCTATTTTTATTTTAATGTATGGATGTAGAGGTTCGAGAGAAAGAGAATAAATAAATTTATTTGTTTATTTGTCTCACATAGGTGTAAGACTATCAGACGAAATTTCAGAATTCTTGGTTTTGATGGTATAGTAAATGAATAAGGGTTCAATTATCTTTCTTTCTTAAAATGTGCCTCTCTCCATTTAATTAGATTTTGCAAACAAGAAGAGGAAATAAGGAAAGAGAGAAAGTGATGTGTTTTGCTTCTCATCCCAGGATATTATGCTTTGAATTTTAAAAGTTCAGTTTTTCCGTTTTAATTTTTTCCTACATTTTATAAGATTAATAGAGATCCTTCTTATGAGAGCAAATTTACTGTTATTATATACTGTAATATCATGGTAGAGATGCTAGCATTCCCAATCTTTTGTTTGATATTACATTAATCTTCTCTTGACATCATTAGCAGACCAACTTGCAAGTCCAGAGCTCGATAGTGGAGCAGCTGCGCCGTGAAGCGAGCATCAAGCGTACTCCTGTGTCTGAGGCCGTGGAGGACATTAAGCAGTTTATCCTCCAGCATGAACAGGAAGACTACCTCCTAATTGGGTTCTCCTCCCAGAAGAACAACCCCTTCAGGGAAAAGTCCTCCTGCGACATCCTCTAAATCATACGTGCAGTTGCAAAAAACCTTGTAAGTATGGGATTTTTTGGGTTAATCAGTTTTTATTATTGTTTATGAACTATTTTTCACTGGCATTTAGGTGTTTAACTGGTTGCTACCAGGAACAGTTTAAATGCATTTTTGTGTTGTATTGAGTATGCACAATTCACAAGTACACAGCTACCATAGAGTAGACCTACTTTACCTCACCTGATCCCCCCCCCCCTTTTTTTTTTTTTTAAGTTATCATTATTATTATTATCATTAATAATCAATTATTATTAATTATTATAATTGTTTAATTATGAATATTATAATGTTAATACCAAAAATCCAGAAATCAAGAAAAAGGGTTAACATGTTAGATAGGTAGGGCTAGGAATAGGTTCCTTGTTAACAAAATAGTTGTATTGATTTAAAAATTACTTTGGATATATTTGCACTTCCTCACTTTAAGGCGGTTCAAAGATATTATTGGCAAGATATTTATTGTATTTTTATTTCAGATGAAACCAATTCTGTAAATTTTTAATATGTTTTTTTTCTAGTTTGCAGTGTGGTTGGTGTTACAGTTCTGGGGCCAAGCATCTCATCGATCTCAGTATTTTGCCTCAAATGGAAGTTTCAGCCAAGTGCTACTTCTAATTTTACTTATACACAAAATTGTACAAGTGGGGGAAAGCTTTACTTTCTCCAAATAGCTTTGTATGTCAATAAAAATGTGAAAAAATACTTAATTTATCTTTCACTCCAATTAGATCTTAATATAGAAGACAGTATGTAATTCATTGTTTTTAGTTCAGTGTTTTGTCCAAAATTCAGTACTTAACTGAAATGTGGTAGTTATAAACAGTAACTTTGTGTTACTATAATTATCTAATAAATAAACAAGGATAAAAATAAGACAACAATAAATATCATGATCAAAACTCATTGAAATAGTCCTAACAAAGAGGAGGTTATTAAACAACAAATCAAAGATTTTATTTACTAAGAGCACCATGGTAAATAATGATACAGTATGAAACAGTAGCCAATTATAACATCATTGCACTGTACATGATACAATGAAATCTGTAAAAAAGTTATATAAATAAAATCATTGCAAATTTACAATATCTATGAATTGAATCATTACAGACCTGAATATTAAATAAAAGCAAAGACTAATAAGGAAATGTTCTATACAAGGAAATCAACTGAAGCCTTTGCTCTCCCATCATTTAACATCAGCTGATGGCATACTCAACATTCTTGCTATATCACACTAACACTCTCATGTCTATCCTGTTGGATCTTTCCTATTTATCCTATCTGTCCACATAAAAAAAACTTCATTCCTCATTTGAGAAACCATTTCTTTTCCAGTAATAACATACTGCCTTAAAATAAGTAGGTTTCATGCAATGTGATTTTCTTCTATACCAGAGTTGATATATTTACAAATGCATGAATTAAAGCTACACTTCAAAGTAGAAAAAAGTACAATTTTAATTATACCAATGTAGTGTTGCTAAAGAAATGCTCCCTTATAAAATATATTTTATGACAGTTACAGTCATTTCAAGTATAACACATATTATTAAGAGAGCAATTACTTGTAACAAATAAATAGAATAATGTAAGAACACCACTGAGAATAATATCAGTACCATAAAACAAGCCAGTAAAGATTCTGGATTTGGTCGAGACTACATATATATATATAAAAAAAAAAAAAAAATGAAACCGTCTACTATACACTGATCAAGTACCCTTTTATTTGCCCATACAGGTGTGTTGACGAATAAACAAAAGTAATCCCCAAATTTTCACTGAGCATATGTGTGTCTGTGCCTGTGTATGTTTATCTAAAATGGACCCAATAAACAGCTGCAGACCATCATATATGGCCTTTCAAATAAAATTAAATGGATCTGCAAATGATCAAAGGTCAGAAGCAGCTTTAAGTTTACAATTATACACATATATTTGCTGCTGACCCTATGATAAAAGGCACCATTTTAAACAAAACTCAACCAATTGCCTTCATAATTACATATACAGTGTAATGATCAGCTATATTAGTTTAGAAAAAAAAAAAAAAATCCTCAGCCAGATGTGGCAACAGGGCTATGTACAAACTGAATATATTTACTATTTAAACAGGTCTGCTTCTTCACACTTTAGGGTACTTCTCTCACCAGCAACTTTGCACCTTTCTAGCAATAAACGTCTTTCTTAAAGCACTATTAGATGATACTGCTACAACATCAGGAACAGCATAACTTCTCATAGCCTCTCTTTTAATCTAAGTATGATCAAAGAACAGAATGCTACCTTAAATTTTTTCGTCTTTATTGTTTTTGTTTTTTTTAATAAAAAAAATTATTGTCTGGAAAATGACACCGTATAGCCTCAAAGTTGCAAAATTACCTCTTGCTCAATACTGACTCAACAAGTAATTGTAGACAATTAAAATGTAACTACAAAACTGTATATATGGTAACCGGTAACATATATATGTACATAAACACATACATTGTGTATATATATACATACATATGGGTACACATACAGATGTTATCACTGGTCAACCTCAAAAATACAATAAAATTGTCAAATGAAACCTAAAATTAAACCATTTATTCAGACATAAAATGTGAATCCTACCTTCTACTACTAATGAGAAGTTCCCAAAGCTGATGCATGAAAAAGCATCTGAAAGTGCCCACCGACAGTTCCTTGTGTGAGAGAGATGAAAAAAAAATAATAATAATAAAAAAAAATAAAATGACCAAAACACAAACGGAAGAACATCTTTTTGTTTGCATTATAAAAGGGGTATAGACACAACGAGCTTGAAGAGGAAGATAACCGAACAGTTTTTAGTTTTTGAGATATAACACCAGGGCAACAATCTCCAAAACTTATCTTTGCCAGCCTTTCTAACTTTTTATCTTATCAGCACCTTATCATGCACAAGACGAATTAACTGCATTTGCCTACAATGCATTCATACACCCGTTTCCCTTCTTAGTGGCGAGAGTTGTAATCCTTTCCGAAGCATAACAGATTCTAGGTCTCGGTCCTCTTCCATGTACCTGCAAGAGAGAATTTGGGTTCTGATTTGACTGATTTTAATGTGTGTCTAATACCAAAGCATTTAGTAATACTTCTAATGTGTGTTGAACTGTTACCATGATTCAAAACAATCTAGCTAAATCATGAACAATAAGAAAAAAGTATTTCTCATTCCAACTTATAAAAAAAAAAATATTAATCATATGTATAAAGGCTACAAGCTAAATTAACTCTATCTGAACTACAACTTTATATATAATGTATACAATATAATATCATGCACATGTAAATAAGTAAAACTAAAGGAAAACTAAAAAAATTTTACCACCCGAGACATGTGGAAAGACATTTCATGATATGGAAAGGTAATTCTAAATTTATCAAAAGAATAAGAAAAACACCAATCTAGGAGAAAGAGTATTATTAGTACCAGCTGGTTTGAGTGTCCCTGAAATAACCCAAGCACTATCTTCCCTTCATAAAAATCATGTTCAAAGGAAGAAAAGATCGTGTGGAAAAAAAAGAAAGAAAAATAATGGAAAAATTCTGTGAAAATATATGATGAACTGCATTCACTCTTTTCTGGATTTTTAACACAGTGAGGAACAGATATTTTGTGTTTAACAATATGCTGATTCAATTTGAACATCTTGCATATAAAGATGATCTACTTACTGTTTAACTTAAAATGTTATGCCTGATTTTTCTTTGGGTATCCTGTCTAATTAATAATATAAGTAATTCGTCTTCAATCACAAATAACATCCATGCTCTACCATGCATTTTGTGTTAGTGTCATTTCCTTTCATCAATAGCAGTGCTTTCAAATATGAGTGGAAAAAAAACATACAATTAGTTGAAGTATGGTCCTCACTCGCATCAACATGATTTTAATCTGTATTCAAATCCTATGCTCAAAGTTGGAAATTACAGTGTTTGTTATACAAAATGAAGAAGTTAGCCTCAGTCTGCAGTTTTCTACAAGGTGAAAGGGGGGGGGGGAGAAGAAAAAGAGATGTGTATGCACTCAATTATTCATACTATATCTTCAGAAGGCCAAATCCATGTATATATGTATGCTAACTGTATACACACAAATAAAGACATACATGCACATACCCACTGGCATACACATGCATCACATCACACATTCAAAATAAACACACATGCAAAACCAGCACACACTTCCACTAATGTGCACAACCAATAACATACATATATATATATGTACATATAGGAACCCCCCCCCCCCCACAAAAAAAAAAAAAAAAAAAAAAAAAAATTGCAGATCTGTCTCTCTCTCTCTCTGTCTCTGTCTCTGTCCTCCTCTCTCTCTCCTCTCTTCTCTCATCTTTCTTCTCTCTCTCTCTCTCTCATACTTTCTCTCTCCTTATCTCTCTCTCTCTCTCTCCATCTCTTTCTCTCTCTCTCTCTCACGCTCTCTCTCTTCTCTCTCTCTCTCATGCTTTCTCTCTCTCTCTACTTTCTCTTCCTCTCTCTACTTCTCTCTCTTCTCTCTCTCTTCTCTCCTCTCTCTCATCTCTCTCTCTCTCTCTCATCTCTCCTCTCCTCTCACTCTCTCTCTCTCATACTTCTCTCTCTCTCTCATACTTTCTCTTTCTCTCTCTCTCATACTCTCTCTCTCTCTCTCTCTCATGCTTTTTCTCTCTCTCTCTCTCTCTCTCCCACTCTCTCTCTCTCTCTCTCCTCTCTCTCCTTCTCTTCTCTTTCACCTCTCTCTCTCTCTCTCTCTCTCTCTCCACTCACTCATTCAACTCATTCTAACAAAATATCACAATAAAAAAAATAAATAAAATAAAATAAATAAATAAATAAAATAAAAAATGCATGCACAGAGTGGGGGAGAGACAGATGGAAGGAAGGGAGGAAATCCAAAATTAGCGTTACTGGATTGTAATTAACATTTTTTATATGTAAAGAATAAAAAATTTACTTTCTTAAATATTCTAAAAACAAGGGATGGGGAAGGGATTCAGATACACACACATGCATACATACACATCTCTTAAGGTTATAGTATAAATAATTTACATAAGCAATATACTATGTAAAAGAGGAAAAGGAGAGCCTTGATAATCAGAATCAATCAAATGTATAAGGAAAATCAAACACAAGGAAAATGCTCTTAAATAATGAGATCAGATCAATGAGTAAAGGAAAAAAGGAACAAATTAAATGCATCAAAAATATTCTATTGTGTTAAAGCATGCACTTACATAACACTAAATCATTAAGAAGCACTACAAGTCTTCAGTTAATAACAAAATACAAAGATCCAAGCTGGTAAATAAAGATCCACTAATAAAGAACTCAACCATTAATGAATTAGCTGCATTACTACCATTGAGTTTTGTTCCCACAATTATAAAATTTCCCTTCAAGAAAATTACAAAATGGTAAACATATAAACTATCATGCTTCAGTAAACCCAGCAGCATAACTGTATGTGAAAAGTGGGCTCTGATAACTGCCAAAGAAGGGAAAAAATAAAAAATAAACAGAGAGCATTCTCAAACTGTTCATAACATGTTTCAAGTATTTTGGTTCAGGCAAAAAATGCATGCAAATATCAGATAAAAAGGCCATGTACTTCTGTCTGTCACATTAGTGCATTTGTGGTCTTGCTGCAATTAACAAGGTCATGTTTCGTATATACAACAGAATTTATTCACCAAGAGTTAGCAGGGTGCAATATTTATATTCGACCACAAACCAAATGTACAAATGAAGCCTGTTAATTCCATTAGTAGTTAGAGTAGTTGCAGTACATAGCAGTTTAAGTGTTAGTGTTGGCTGCTTCAGTGTAACATGACGGGCACTTACAAGGTGGGTGAGGCCGGTCAGAACAACAGCTTGCCAGCCAGATGTCCCGAGGGGAAGAACATGTGAGGGAGAGGCTATGAGAGGGGGAGAGAAGGGGAAGTCTGTCTTGCTTGTCCTGAGGGGAGGTGCAGTTCAAGCCTCCACCTTCCTTTTGTCATGCAGTGATGTTGCTTTTGTCAGAACCCCTCCCAAAAGAACTTGGTCTTATATTTAGAAAGGTTCAAATATACAAATGGTTACAGTGGAAAGCTCCTTAATAAGATTAGCTTAAACTATCACAGTCATGCACTCTATTTAATGCAAAACATGCCTAAACTATAAACATAAAAATCTCTTAAAGGTAATCATAATCTACATCAAAACATAAATCAGATACTTTAATGGATGTCAAAACCTCTTCTACAGCAAGGCATCAGCAATATATACTCTACATCAAATATTAGAAAGGGGATGGACCCAGGTAAGTTTCACTGAGAATTAAAGATAACAATGCCATCATGTGAGGTAAGAACCAAACACAGACAACAAAGATTAGGGCATAACCACATGCAGTGCTTAATAGTTGGGTGCAGAGAGTACTGTTACTATGGACAGGATTCCCACTGAATCTGTTTAACCTTGGGCTATTCATCTCACCCATGTTGGTAGTTGTCATGCGATACGGGACGTGGATGGAAAGGCTATAGCGGCGATAGTGCAAGGGCGGGTCTGAAAAAGGCTCCCCATCTCCTGGGCTAAGGTCAGGTAATGTTGTGCGCCTTACACGGCTTAGTCTGCTGAAAAGGTTCACCTTCCTTCGAGCGTGCTGAGCATGCGTGCACATTCTGCTACATGGATCTATATCAAAGACACTTGGCTTGCTGTTCTGTGGAAACTGGTCAAACTGACTAGAGCGCCTGCTTGAAGCTACAGAAACGTTAGCTGAGCTCTGGGGAGAACCTGAGGAAGGAGTTAAGCTACCATGCAGCACTGACGTCAAGCTAGAGCACTGGCTCGAGTCTGGGTTCAACAAGGATGTCAAGAGTCCTTTGTTGTTAGTGGGTAGAAGGGAAGACAACTTAGAAAAGGATGCGATGGCTGTGTGTGAATCTTTAAAGCTCTGAGGAATGGTAGTCAAGTGAGAAGGTGAGATGGCAGTGGTGGGGGAACACTCGATGGGGTTGCAAGGCAGGTTGGTTATATGGATTTGGGGAAGCTTTTCACTGGTGTCTGAGGTGCTGGGGGAAGGGTTTTTGTTCGAGTGGTGGTGTTGGTGGTGGCTGTGGTCGCACCTCTGTCTGTCCTCCTCCAGCATGTTGACTAAGGCATCTTTCTGCTCCAGGATGTTCAGGATTTCTGCGAGTATGGTACCTTCTCGGTCAATGTCTTCTCGCGACTTTTCATGTTCTGCAAAGTGATATTTTTATGTTACATAACATGCAAGAAAGCTTAAGTTTTATAATTATTTACACTTTAAGGGATATTTTACCAAATACAAGCCTTGGCATACTATTACTGCTGCTGCTAAAGCAATACATAGATTTTTGAAAATCATGCAGATGTATACCCACACTAATTCCCTCTCACTCTAAATTTCACTTTCATCCTTCTTCTTACTCTCTCTCATAAGAAGATATGCTATGAATGGAAATTAAGAATTCCATACTCATCCATTATACTATCAGCCTAAACACATAAACACGCATACAAATGAATACCAACAAACATATAAGCAACACACACACCCAGTTTATCTTCCTCCCTCCTATTATATTTTGCCTATACTCGTACATTTATTTCCCTACCTACCTACCTACCTACCTACACACAAATACAGGCATACCTGCATATTATGCTCACAAATGTGCATACACACATGCATGCACATATGCACATATGCGCACGCACACACACACACACACACACACACACACACACACAACACACACACACACACACACACACACACACACACACACACACACACACATAACACACATTCACGCACACACAAGAGTCACATTTTTATTTTTATCTAATTTTTCCTTGCAATTTGATATCTATAATTAATTAGTCACATCCTTAAACTTACAGGAAACCATACAGCAATAAACAAAGCATCCATATACACTTATGAAAGCTATCCCCCGATTAATGTACAAACATTTACATTTATACAGATACATTCAAATATGATGCAGCTTTACAACCTTTGAAATTAAACAGCTTTCTCTCAAAAACAGTACATATTTATAACACAATACCTACACCTTCATCCTTTCAAGATCTGAAACAAAAACAGCCTGCAAAGAACATGCACCTTGCATTACAGAACACAAGAAGCAGCATGTGTACACCCACCAGAGAGAGCCATGCGCCTCCTCAACTCATGCTCTAGTCTGACGTGCCGATCCTCCAGCTCCAGCTCTTTGGCACGGACCATGAGCTCCTGCTCCCACCGGACAAGGGCATTCTTCTCGTGGACCATGGAGAACCAGTCACCCATGAGCTCAGCTTCGTCACGATTCACTCCGCCCTGAAGGGTTGGAGAGGAAAAAAGTCTCTTGGTTGTCTGATGTAGTTGTGTTCCTTGGAGTACTTAAAATGCTCTATGTTATTACACTACAAGCAGAAATTCGAGTCGATGTTGTGTAAACGCTATCAAATATCTGACATAGTAATGGTCCTTATGCTACACCAGGTTTCACATATGACCAAATAAAATAATACATTAAAAGATTTTAATCTATTATGCGATCAATCTACATTGCTGGAAAACCGTGATGCAACTACGTACACCTTCTCCCCGTAATGCTTTTTCCACAGCTACTCCTCGTTCCTCAAGTTCTCTCGTCTTCACTTCACATTCTTCTAATTGCCGCTGGATCTCCTGTGCCATTCTCAACCTGTGATAACCATCTGTCTTCAGTATTTCTTTAAAACACTTCATACACAATAATATATTACACCCTAATCCAAGCTACTTTACCTAGGCTCTTCAGCCAAGAGCACACAAAACTCTTTTTAATATCTACCATAATTGCAAGCCCACACACAAAAAAGAAAGAAAGAAAGAAAGAGAAAGAAAGAAAGAAAGAAAGAAAGAAAGAAAGAAAGAAAGAAAGAAAAGAAGAAAAAGGAACCAAGCCAGCATGAGAATCTTTCAAATGTTACCCTTCCACTCTTCCTTCCTTGCCTTCGTACACTACGGCCCTACCTCTTTAGTTCTGCTTGTCGCGCTGCCCTGAGTGCCGCATTTCGCTGTCTGCGGCTGGCCGAGTTGGAGCCGGGGACCTGGCCGCTTCGATCCAATGTGCCACCTGGTGTTCCAGCTGGGCTACCACCGTCATCATCCGAAAGAGATTCCTCTGTCGGGAGGAGTTTCCTTTGTTACAACTAGATAAAGTTATGTTACGAATTGTAATGAATATGAATGTAGTATTTAAGATTTTATAACTTTATTACTACCGTTTCATTTACACTGATTTAGTTTTGTGAATACACGCTTGAGAGTTATTTGGTGATTTATTTATAAATATATACTATAATAATTTGATCACAAACAGTGTTTAAGTTATGAAATAACTGACTTAGAAGGTACATCTGAGAAATAAATGACTACAAAACTTTATTATTCTATTTAATAACAATGTCTAGTAATCAGTAATTCATCATTTTTATTTATTAATTTTGCAAATGAACTTCAATTTAATGCTAATACTGCTGTTCGATAATTGTTTACCATAAATTTTTTTTTAGTTCTTAACTTCTTAATACACAACTGGAAATATTCTTAAGAATAGTTAACTGTCTTTCAGAGCCTGTAAATGAATGTTGCATTATTATATTATAAACTTTTTAAAAACAATAATTACACAAGATCTTACATCAAACGCAGTCAGCATATAGCATGCAAATATATTACATAGATATATATTATAGTAGACCAATTAATATCAACTTAAAACAGTTAATCTTGTTAATAACAAATAAAACATAATAAAACACAACATCATACATTTTCCACTAAATCTGCACTACGCATGCTAACACTACATCACTAATGTTTAGCAAAATGTAAATCATTTTAGTGCGGGGAAAATAAAACGCTTTTTTATGCTGTGCTGAAAGGTGCACAAGATTTTACAAAGGTGATGAAACTGGAAGGCAAGTTTCTTAGGACTTGAAAAAAATAGGAAAAACATGTATTTGCTTTATATAAAGCTAGTTAATGACTAAAATATGTGGAAAAACAAAATGATTGTATCTCCACCTTAGCATCAAATAATATGAACAAATGCTCAGGTAAGAGAGAGAGAGAAAAAAATTTAAAACCACAGGAAAAAATAACATATTTACAACTGATGTAATGAAACCAATCCATTACACACATAATGAGGTAGAATTAAATCCAGGGACAATGGGACTTTGGACTATACTTCTGGTATATAATAACAAGTCAAAACTCAGGTCTACTTTGCATATGTGTACACAGAACCTACGACCAGTAGCATTTTCAATGACTAAGAAAGGGTAATCAGAACTGGATATCGAGAACTCACAATATGCGCTTGGTATTACAAAACACTCAAACTTTTATTATGAAGAGACAAAGGAAAGGACTGAAGGATAATGTCTGAAATGATCAAATTACTGGGTGTAAAAAAATATAATTTTTTTTACAAATAATCACAATACAAAAAAAAAAAAAAAAAAAAAAAAAAATATATATATATATATATATATATATATATATATATATATGCATATATATATAATATATATACATACACATACACATACATCCATACAAACATGCATGCATACACACACACACACACACGTGCACGCACGCACGCACGCACGCACACGCACACACATATGTATGTATGTATATACATACATACATACATACATACATACATATATATATATATATATATATATATATATATATATATATATATATATATATATATATATTATATATATAGCAACACCCAAGACTCTTACAGAAGTTACACTAAATATGTAAAGGAGGAAGTGTTCAACTAATAAACTGGATCCTATTTATTATTCTGTGTAAATTACTCCAAATCTGAAAGCCATGGCATGTACGTACATGCCATGCCCACTGTGAGTTTACTTTATAAATTGTTTTTATACATAGATGGCTACACTTGTACAATTCACCAATGAGCCAATTATGAGTACAGCCTGTCTCGCCTGTTTACCCTTTTCCTTGATTTTCAAAAATATTTTATCTTATATTGCTATTACTAATGTCTATAACATTATAGTAATTATAATGTCTATAATAAAAATAACACCATCAATATTCATAGCATTAGTAAAAAAAACATTTTTCCCACCAATTCAAGGAAAAATGAAATTAGGTTCGGTCACAGGGTCTACTAATTGAGTCCTTTGTGGCTAAGCACTAGCAGAGCCATCTATGTACAGAGACATTTCACTAAAAAATAAAAAATAAGCAGAGCATTTTCCTGGCAGCAATGAGATAAGTCATTCAATATACTCTTAGTTATTGATATACCAATTAAAATATACCTATTCCAACCAACCAAAAAAATTGTCTCTCTTTACATGTATTATGTACATACCATATCCCAAATCGTCTTATGGTAATTGAAAAAAATCAAATGTGTCATGGCAGATATCCATGTTATTTGCAATGATCTAAAGAACTGAAACTGAAAGTCCTTTTGTTCTGATTTATAAGACCTCATTTCTATTCAATATCAAAGTACATAGACTAAGAATTATCACTTCAGTAATTTCAGGAATTTTCCTGTGGATCACTATATACAGAAACACTATAAAACTGTACATATTGCTGTACAGTACCCTAAACATGGTGGCAAAAGCACTAAAGACTGACTGTCAGCTACTTAAAAAAAAAAAGGAGGGGAGAATATCTAAGACACTGAATCTCTTTCAGGTATTACCACTGCACCAAAACATGGTTAAGAGATAGAACGCACAGAGTAAAAGTTCAGTTAGAAGCCAATCCCAGAGATTGAGAAGCGGGGAAAAATAAGCTCTGCTGCACTCAGTCCAATTAATTTTTTTTCCATACACTGCCTGACACAACAGCAAAATATTTACAGGTTTAGAATTCAGTCTAAAGCTGTTCATCAAAACCATTCTAGCCAATGAATAATAAAAAAAAAAGTAAAAAAAAAAAGAGCAGAAGCCGAGTGCCAAACTTGGTTTGCAATAAAAAAAAAAAAAAAAGAACCTGTTGTTGTGAATGCCAACTAAACCAGCCCAGCAGTTGTGAACCACATATCAAAAAATTAAAGTGTTAAGTAGTTAGAGACAAGTTAGAAGTTATCCTTATTATGGATCTATGGCAGCTTTGGTGACGGGCGCATGTGTCGGGCGCTGGTTCCGGTACTGTACCTTCGATTCTCGGGGTGGCGAGACGCACTTGGGGAGAGGAGGAATATGCAGATCCTGACAGCATGTAGACAGGCCAGGCATACAGCCAGAAGGAAACAAGACAGTAGGGGACAAAGGTATCAGTCACAAATATGGGATTTGTTACCGGATTCAAGGCGTGTAGAAGTGGTTATCAGAGGAATAGGGTGTGACCATGTGGAGAGTGTACACACGAAACACACGCAGACAAAATTAAAATCAAAATAATTATTGCATTAAGGCTTACTTCTGGGTTAGTCTAAAGTCTGGCAAACCAGTTACGTTACATAAAACGGAAAGAAAGATGTAAGTCATTTCAATTTAACTTTCTTCTTTCTATTAATATTTTTTTTTTTTATAATAAAGAAGTATGTTCTGATGTCAGGAAGGGTGAAATCTTAAATCATCTTAGATGAATTAGGGAATTAAACATGTTGGAGGGAACAAGGTGGAATTAGAAGGAAATTACAGTTTTGTGTGTGAAGAAATTAAATAATAACATTACAAGTGTGGGGATGTTTGTTCAGGTGTTGGATGCTCAAATGATAAAAACATATAAAAGAAAGCAGGGGATGTTTAGAGGGTGTAAAAATTCTGAGTATTATGCAGTACATATTCATCTACTTTTGCTGCACAAAAATAAATAAATAAAAATTCTGCTAAATGTACAACACGAGGCATGAGCAACTTAAAAAGATGTATATTGATCCCCTTAAAATGTACAAGAACTACTTGTTAGTTTTACTCACAATCACATACCTACAAATCACAATCACAAAACGCTAATAAAGAATCATTCTGTTGATATTCATATATATAAATATATGTATAAATATATAAACAAACACACTTCATAGTTGATGCATTATGTGCAATAAAAAAAATTCTAAATTATAAAGCATTACAAAAGCAAATTCAAATCTACCTACAAATACCACTACATAAAAATTACCTATGAAATAAAACAAATGGTATTAAACAGAGAGAAAAATAATAATAATAATAATTAATCAATTAATAAAAAAAAAAAAAAAATCACATGACCATCACAAATGGCACCAAGTAACAACGAATACAAATGCCGAGGCACCAGCTGGGTGCTGGCCCAGGTTAGTCACCTGATGCTTGAGGTGGTGATGAGGCTTTAGTGAATGGGGAAGTTAGGGAGGAGAGTGGACGGCGGGAGGGAGAAGTGGGGAGGGAGAAGGCAGAGCGGGTATCGTCACTGCTCCCACGGTCATCAAGAATGTCAGCACTGGTAGATCTGCCCTTCTCAACCTGAGGTAGGCGAAGACAACCGATTAGGAGGATCATTGTGGATTTTGGATTTACAACAGTTATATCTTGTGAGCTACTTTTTGCAAGAGGGAACATCTCATGGACCAATAAATACACATCAAGAAAAACTATCTATATTGAGAGTAATCAGAATTTTGAAAAAGGGGAACATGCACAGCATGAGATATAAATGAGTAAACGCCAATAATATACATATAGTAGACTCAAAAAAGATAAATATTTTGAGAGAGAGAGAGAGAGAAAAAAAAAAAAAACATAAAAGACATATAAACCACTGACATTAAGAAACACAGGGAGAGAGAGAGAGAGAGGGAAAAAAAAATCCTCACCGCTTTCTTTTCCTTGGATCTTGAGAGTCTCAGCTTTGAGAGCTTGTCCCTCATGCTCGATGGACTCTTGGGAGCGCACTTGGGAGTTTCAGCAGGGCCTACGTTGGTCTGCTGCGCCGCTGCTTTGCTTCCACTGTCTTGTACATCACTGCCTTGTTGCTGCTGCTCATTTTTCTTTTTCTCATCCCCTGATTTGCTGAACATACCTGAGGAGATGATGCAAGTTTATGAAAATCAATTTAAATGTGACACCAATCACTCTATGTCAGTGTCGTTGCTAAAAAATAAAGATTTGATTACAACCAATACTTATATGCTATATTTCCTTAGAGCCTGATGAATAAAATCATATGCAGTACTTTAATTCCATTCATCATTGTTATCTATTGAACTTGAACAATATTTTTGAAATGCAAGCTATCTGAAAACCATCCTGAGAAAAAAAAAAAAAAAAAAAAAAAAAAAAGGGGGGCAAAAGTGGTCTTAACACAAACCACAACTGAAAATAAAACAAACCAAACAATGTAAAAGAAAGAAAAAGGGGCAAGAGAATATAAAAAATGAAATGATAATGAAATAAAACATGAATTCATTATATCCTCTAAGACAGAACTTCATAGTACAGTAAGTAATCATAATGAAGAAAAAGAAAGAAAGGATATAGCCGTTTGAGAATCCTGCGTACTTCCTCCTTTTATGATGTAGTTTGTTTCATATGGACTTAAGGACAAGCAAAACCCTGATCTTTTACCTGTAAATACTTGTATAAGACTGCGCCTCCTTTCCCGATCCTTTGACTTCTTTCCTGACTTTTTCTCCTGTGTTTTCTCTGAGGTTGGTGTGTCTTCAACCTGTTTGCTAGATGGTGCTGTTGCTGACATGACAGCTGCGGGTGCTGATGTTATTGATATCGATTTCTGATCACTTGGAGCATTGGTAATTGTAGATGATGATGAGCTGATGCTTGGTGTTGTATTGGTGGTGGATAAGGTTGCTGTAGGAGCAGAACCTTTGCTTGGTGAGGAGGTGAAGACTTGAAGTGACTCCAGCTCAAGAAGAGAGGGCCGGTGTGTGGTTCTACGTAGTAACTGGCTGTTGGGGCGTGAATCTCCATTTTCAGAGCTCTTGGTGCTTCCTCTTCGTTTCTGTCTGTACTCTTCCAGCCTCTCCCTGACACGGTCATCTTTGTTGCACCATTCCTCTTTCTTGCCCTCAGGTTCACGCTGACGATGCTCTCGCTGTTCTGCAAGCAACTCTCTGACTCGTTCCTCTTTATCTTTCGTTCTGGATTCCTCTCCTTTGACAGGAACATCTTTTCTTACATGGTGGTCTTTGTCTTTAGCTCTCACTTCATCTCCCTTAGAAGTTGTGTTTGTTCTTAATAAGGAATCTTTGATAAGATCTTCACGATCACATTCACTCTCACTCACGCTTCCCTTTTTAAGCTTTTCTCGCAAATTATCAGCCAAATTAGGAGGACTTAATCCTAGGTCTAAGTCTGTCTTCAATTTGGCACGAAGCCTAGCCTCCTCTCTGACCTTTTCTCGTTCAACAGTACTTAAATTTGGAGTTGAAATGGGTCTCTCTACTCCAATTGGAGTATACATTCCCTTTAATGAAGCTGCATGCTGTGTCCTTGGAGGTGGTGTTGGAGCTATCGTTGTAGGCACCTTGAACAGCTCTCGCTTTGGACAAGGTTGGTCAAACTGCTCTGGATGTGTTAGTGGTGTTGCTGGGAGGTTGTTGTGAGATGGGCTTGGGACCTCTTTAATTGGAGAGCTCTTCCTTGGAGACTTTTCTTTCCTGGGGCTCTTTGAAACTTTTTTACTTGATACTACAATACTTCTCTCATCTTCCTTTAATACAAACACCTCTTCATCTTGGCTATCATCAGCAAATGGTACATTTACATCTTGGAGACTTCCATGTTTCCCTACAGTTCCAAGAACACTGTCCTCTCTGAACATGGCACCAACTCGCACTTTGGATCTGTTCTCCTCAGCTTGGAAAGTCTGTCCACTTTCAGGAAGATCTCCACTAACTTCTGAGATGCTTCTCTTGGCACCGCTGCCCAAGACACTATCTTGCCTGAATGCAGCCCCAACTCTGACCTTCATCCTCTTTTCTTCAGCATCAAATGTATCTCCACTTTCAGGTAAATCTGATGCTACTGTATCTAACCTTAACAATTTCTTGCAGTCAGCATGAATGGTCTTCTTTTCTGGCACTTCTCCATTGGTTATGTTATCTGTACTTCCATTTACTGGTGTATCAACCTTCTCAAGCAAATTCTCCTGAGATGACTGAGGACTAAAGAGTGAAGTACGTGAACTTGTGGACGAGAGTGGACTAATAGATGTTCTAGATCCTCTTCTTGTATTCTTGTCTGGTGTTTTGCGTGATATTCTCGACATTACCATTTCTCGAATTAGGTCTTTTTCCTTCTCCTTGTCTTTACCCTTTAGACTCTTTTCAATTTGCTTTTTAGCTGTGTTAGGTGACACCAAGGAGACATTTTCAGTTGTAGGAACTGTCAGTTTTTCATTGCGATTTTCATTTTTCTCCCTCTCCTCAATGTCTTGTTTTGTAGGAGTGAATAAAGGACTTTTAGTTGAATTTCTTCTCACATCCAGGGAATCCCTCACATATCCGAATGGACTCACTCTCTCCTTGAACCTTGGAATATATCCCTCATACCTGCTCTTGGTAACATAATCATCTAGAGAATCACGACGCTGTTCACTACTGAACTTTGGTTTACTTTCACTCAAAGATGGTGGTTCAGATATACTTCTGGGCTCTTCTGGAATGTCTTTTGCTTCCTCTGGTGAATTCTCTAACAGCGGAACTGAATCTTCTTTGATGATATTGTTATTTAGTGCTTCCTGAACACTACTTTGGGATGAGTCCTCTAATTCAGTACTTGTGCTGTCAGAAGACTTGCTATCACAGCCAGATAAATTCTCCGTGCCAACCATGGAAATCTGTGGTGCAACAGGAGTTGTGGGAGTCTCAGCTCCTAGTTTGGTGTAGCCTTCTTTGATGTGTGAGACCTCCTCGGGACTGCTGGCACTTTCACCACCTGTGTCCATATACTCAATACCTTCCAGGTCGGCCAGAACACTCGGTTTTGAAGGCACTGAGGCAGTCTTGCTCGGGCCGGTGGAAATGGCTGAATCCGTGTCCCCAAGGCTCTCCTCTGAGGCTATCCGGGCTATGGTCTTGGATGTACCTTTCTTGACAGAGAGTCGACTTGTCTGGTTAACCTCAATCTCTAGGTCCTCTCCTGCACTAAAACCATCATTGTCTCCAGCCCAGTCAGACAGCTCAGCTTCTGTGAGTTCCTTTCCCTCTGGGCTCGACAGGACATCTTTCTTCAGGGATCTTTTGCTCTCAGAAATATCCTCATCTAGTGTACTCTTATGAGACCTTTTACTTTCAGACCCTTCATCATCCTCTACTGAGCTCTTCAGGGAACACTTACTCTCTGACACATCAGCATCTAACAAACTTCTGGGAGAAAGTTTTTCTTCCACCATTTCAGTGTCTTTATTTTTTTTACACTCTTCAATTACTATTTCAACAGAGGGTTCAACTACCATTGGTTCACTCTTAGCTTCCTCTTGGCTGTGTTCACGTGTTTTGCCAATATCTGTGGGTTCTTCAGATTTTTCAGGAACAACCTTTGCCAATACACTCTGTTCTGAACTTGTACTGCCACTTACTTTTCCATCACTATCTTTGACTGCATTATCTTTTACATGAGCTTGTTCCTTATGCAAAACACCACTCACTTTCACCTCAGGTGACTCAACCAATTCCGAAAATCTTTCAATGTCTTCAACTGCATCATTAGCAAGCTGATCAAAAAGTTCATCAATTGATTTCTGTGACTCATCGACCTTCTGAGATTCAATCAAATCACTCTGTTTCACCACTGGTTGTGCTTCCTCCTTAACAAGGCTTGCACTTTCAGCTTGCATCTGATCTAGAGACCGTGGAGCATTCACTCTTACTAACTCCTGATTAATGGTTTCAATCCCTTCACTTTCACTTTGCCCTGTCTTTGATAAGCCAAAGTCATCTCCATCCGATGCACATACTTCCATGCGATCATCTGCTATTATTTTATCACAGCTAGGTTGTGGCTGAGCATCGGCACTGTCTTTAGATACTGCAGGCTTGGCTTTGGCATCATCACTATTACCATCAGATGTCCTTACATTGTCATTCTTTGCAGCTAACAACTTCTCTTCCCGCATATCGATTGCTGATGGTACTTTATGGACAAATGACTTTTTATGACCTGAAGGCACATTATCATAATCTGATTCACTCTCACTTGATGAACTGCTACTTGACTCACTACTGCTGACCTGCACAGGCACAGCACTGAAGCTTTTCTCTGGTGCAGAAACAGCTCCCTTACTCTTATCACTCTCTGATCCTAGAGACAAGGGGAAGCTTTTTAACTTATCATCACCATCCTCTATTTTCTCAGTATTTGAAGCTTCTACTGGATACACTGAGGATTCAACGCGCGTGGTAATGTCTAAGGTGACATCTTTGCTTGTAGTGGACACAGTGTCAGTAGAATTCTTGTCAGCATTAGTCGAGTCTGAAGATGCATCACCCTGAGGCAGAGAAATGGACCGTGCAGGTAAATGTGGGGATGATGGGGATGAAATGGGAGATCTGGTAGCTGGCACAGAGGTGCTCATGAATGCTTGCATAGCTGCACTAGGCTGTGGGGCTGGATTCAGCATCTTCTGAGTTTCCGAGATCTTTTCCATGAAGCTCTTAAACCTATTGCCTAAGTCTGCTGTTGACACTGACTTCCTAGGCAAGTTTGCAGACTCTCCCAAGAGGTACTGACGCTTCAGCTGCAGGGCTCTCTTGGCAGCAATTGCCTCTGTGGACTCTGTCCTTTGCAGAAGCCTCTTTAGCTGCTCAGCGTGTAGGTCAATTTTGCCAGCATTATTCAGATTTGTCAGGCTGGCACTCTTTTCACCCCCTTCTGGAGACCAGTCTTTGTCATTGGAATTCTTGGCTTGGCTTTCAATCTTCCCAAGGTCAATTCTCTGTGCAACAAGGTCACTTCTGGGGTCACCCTTCTTATCTGGAGTTGGTTTGGCAGGCGACTTTTTATTCTGTGGCTCAGGGCTGTGGCTTAAGTGGTGAGTGTCTTGCGACTCATCGATGACAATAGTTGGAATCTCCTTTGGGGGTCCAGGCTGCACATGATCCTCAGCAAACTCAGAATCTGTGTCAATCTGGGTATCACTTTCCTCACTCTCTTCATCAGATGCAACCTGTGGAACAATAAAACAGTGAAGCAGACACCAACAATAACAACTCATACATAAAATATCAATACAATTTCCAACTGAATTTTGCATTTGCAGTACAAATACCAACCTCTGTATCAGATCCACTATCTGATGTTTCAGCCTTTCTTGGTGGTGCAGTTACATCAATGTTAACCTCCATGCGGCGAAGTTCACGTGCACGTTTAACTGCCTCTCCATCTTCATCTTCATCATCATCGTCACCACCTTCACCTTCTGTTGCTGTATGACTTTCATCACCTAAACGGGAATAAATGTATTAGAAATTACTCAATACTACAGAAAATAATAAAAATCAAACTTCAGATAACAAAAATAATGGATATAAAATGATTTTGCACAGAAAATGAAAGAAAAGAGGAGTAGGAAAAGGAAGAGGTGGAGGAGTAGGGGAAAGAACATGAAGAGGGAGAAGGAAGAAAAAGAAGAGAAAGAAGAAAAAGAAGAGGAGGGAGGAGGAGGGAGAAAGAGGGAGAAGGAGGGAAGAGGAGAAAAGGAGACTGACTTTAAGGGCAGACTTACCTTCAGCTCCATATTCTTCACTATAATTATCAGATTCTAAATCAGACTCTGTCTCATGACCTGATACACCATCATCATCATCAAGGCGGTCCGTTGAGTAACGTCTCTGCCAAGATTCAGCAAGTCTACGAGTTTCAGCAGCCGTCAGAGTGCCACCACCCTCTATAAATTCCATTTCTTCATCTTCAACTTCTTCATCACTGAAAAACATTTCATACATATCTATCTGGCAAGGAAAATATTACTGAAAATCTTTTTGACATTCATAAACTTTGTGTCCTAATTACTAAAGACTACTTATAACAAAAAAAGAAAGAAAAAAAAAAACATAAAAGAACAAAAATACTAACCATATCTACAAACTAGAAGACAAACAAGATTTCCTACCTTAAATCAGAATAGTCACTATCCTCATCTCCGTCCGTGTCATCCAACTCATTCGCTGAAGCCCCAAAGTTCCTGTCGGTCCACTCATCCTCAGAGAGATACTCTTCCTCATCACTTTGTTCAACCACGGAATTCTCAAATTCAACCCGTTCTGGTGTGGTCCCTCGGTCCTCTGGGGAGATGGTGGTGGGGGTGCCCACTTTGGCTCCTCCCGCAACAGTCAGGAGAGCAGCTGTTGCACCGCCACCACCACCAATTACCGGTACCTGTAAGAATTGCATGTGCTACCATCACCCATGTGCCATGCCCAGCAGGAGAAGTGACAGCGAAAGACCCTGCTTTTTCCAGCACAAGGCCACTTCAGCCTCAGCATTGAGTGTCTGTGGGAGGCATTCAATGTGGGGGCAACCTGATGTATTGTTCTTATTATGGGTCTATCACAAGCATTCCACAGAGATATTACAAAGAAGGTCTATCAGTTACAGAATAGGCATCTACAACATTATCAAACTACGGTGACCATTACACCTGAAGAAGAGCTGTGCTAGAGGGAGGCAACAAATACTGGAAAGACAAAACTGAATATGTTAACTTTCACCTCTGAATTAATTATGTCTGAATACAATGGGGAGAGAGATGAGTATTAAATAGTTAATTAATTTGTATCTTATATACCATGGGTACATATGTATGCATATATGGCTATATACATAAATATGACCATATATCTGTGTGGAGGTATACCCTTTTGCTTGGGAAAAAAACTGAATCTGCAAATATATTGTTACCATATTTACTAAAAGCTCCGTAACAAACAATCAGTATTTTTCCCACCACATGTACACCAATGCTACTTCCAATGATCCTGTAAAAAAGATATACAATAACACATTCACATATTCAAATAATGCAGGAAGAAGAAATAAAGTGATCTGAAATATATACAAGAAAGAATCATCAGAGTGCACATCCAAAGTGAAAGAAGAGGACTTTGCATGGAAACCAGGGGTGAAAAATATTACCAAAGGAAGAGACTACTGTCAAATTGAGTCGATTACAGAAGTAAAAGCAAGAAATTCAGTCAATGGTGTCATTCGTGGTTTGTGTCATTCTTCGTCTAACTACAGTGCAGATTTTGTGCAATATACTGGCGTTGGCATGCCACTGGTATTTACAAGTTTACAAAACTGCCATGAGCTTTTTAAATATTTATTTATTTCCAACTTGTACAAAAAAACTTACACTTCTGTAATACAAATCAATGTTTGTATATGACACTTTACATCCTCAAAACCTTATATATATTACAAACTAAACAGATTTATCATTTAAGAAAAAGAGTGCTTGGGTTAATCCTATGTTAATAACTTGTTAGTTTTACATACAAACAGTATCTATATTATAAATTTACATAATTCCGTTCAAAATAAAAAAAAGGGAGAAAAAAAAAAGATTACCAGACATCTAGTCAAGTCCAATATGGACTAGCTCTGAGTCTTAGTCATGCGATGGAGCCATGCAAGATACCGGCTCCATACTTGAGATGAGTCTATTGCCTTCAACTTTCCATCATCACACTCTGGGCTAGAGTGGGGTGGAGTCGAGTCATAGTCAGTGTCATAACCGCAGTCATAGTATGGTCTTTCATATAAATGTTTTGGTTGTGCTTTGATATCAGATGGGGACAGGAACAAAGGCTGTACAGATGATGTCACAGACGGAGATGAAGTTGGATGATAGTGAGTGAGAGACATCACGGAGAGCAGTGGTGAAAGACTGGCCTTTGGAGAAGGCAGAGGGGAAGAAGGTGAAGGTAAATCTGTAGGGATGGATTTGAAATAAGTTGGGGAAGAAGGGTGAATGGTTGGGGAGGACAGTGCTCCAGTGGGTGAAGATGGCAGACAGGTTAGAGAACGAGATTTCACCGACGATGGAGAGGAAAGTAAAGGTATCAAAGTCTTAGCTGATGTAGTTTTATGTAATGTGTCTAACTGCATAGTCTGAGGACCACTGACACTGCCTGTTGCAATATTCTCTGGAGAGAAGTTATCAGTCTCTCTTGTCAATTGCAGATTCATGACTGCCTTGCACTTTCGGAGCTTCACTTCTTTGTTACTGATATCTTTGGCTGAGTATTTAGGGTCAGAAGATTCCTGAGTTTGGAAGTCATTACTCTCTGAGAGATGAGTACTGCTAGACAATTTAACATATAGTTTAGGCTCTGAATCACCCTTGTGGTGATTCTGTGAATTAATATTCATGTTACTAAACTGCTTTACAAGTGCAGTACTGTTGGGTAGTCTGAAACTCTGAGACAATCTACAATTTCTACCATGAGGGAATTTAGAGTTTTCCTCAATACTAATTGGCATAAACGACACAGAACTGGCTAGCACCCTACTGTAGTTGTCTCTGAACGAGCTCTGCCTATCCAAGCACCTTATCCCTAGCAAGGAACTTTTGTCTCTGGATGCACAAGTTTGGTCAGTCTTTAAAATAATTTCCCTATCACTGGTCTTGTCAGTCAGATCAGATCCACCACTGTGGTGATTTAGGAAGTGCTTAGGGCGATAGTGAAGGGAGGAGGCTCGTCGTATGAGAGCTGTGTACTGCCGAGGAGACATCTCGCCATCACACTGTTGCATCCAATCTATTGACCCGTGACCATTTATAGGCCATGTTTGGGGTCCATTTCTCATCTGGAATCCCATGAATCCTGGGGTTAGTCTACAGGTTACTAGTAACAACTACTAAAAGCAAATAATGTGACTATGAGACATCTATTCATGAGAAAAATATTGAGGGAAACAAGAGAGTGAGAGGGAGTATGTGAGAAAAAAATAAATCATAACAAACAAAACACATGCTTTCACAAAACCAACACACTTCAGATATTAAGAAGCAAGACGAGCCTTTAGAAATTTCTTTTTAAAAATATCATGCATTTTACTTTAACAAGCTCTACAGTAAAGTAATCAACTACAGATACACTACCTCTAAATCACAATTGTCTCTTGTGATATCAGTATGACAAAGAGAGAAATGAAGATGTTAGGAAAAACAAAAACAAAAGGAGTTATCTGCCTAAGAATGATAGACCTCGAAGATTCCAAAGTTTCTCTATGCATTGTGTTTTTCTTATGAATATTCCTGTGTGCTATCCAAACCCTTTAGAACTAAGTCATTTCCACTAATTTATAATCAATGGGTCTGTGGCTGAGGAAAGTTTGATAATGCAGTCAGTAGTAGTTAATCATGGCCTTCTTAGGAGACCAAAATATTTTCCTTTTTATCAAGGCAGTCTTCAAGAATTCAGATCACAAAAATTTGAATTAACTATTAAAAAAAGATCAAATTCTCAAAGAATTCAAGAACAACAAACTTTATTTCCTTTCACTGAACATATGTAAAAAGAAAGAAAGAAAGAAGGGGGGGTGGGAGGGAGGGAGGGAGAGAGAGAGAGAGAGAGAGAGAGAGAAGAGAGAGAGAGGAGAGAGAGAGAGAGAGGAGAAGAGAAAGAGAAAGAGAGGAAAGAGAAAGAGGAGAAGAGAAGAAAGAGAGAGAGAGAGAGAGAGAGAGAGAGAGAGAGAGAGAGAGAGAGAGAGAGAGAGAGAGAGAGAGAGAAACATATAACAAATACACTATGTTAATAACAACAAACATGACATATCATTTCTATAATTCAACTATCAATCATGCCTGCAATGTACATACATCTCTGAAGACTGTATAAATCATACTTTACCATGTTTAACCTATACTGACTACATCCCTCAAAATTCACCCGTGTAACCGTCTCATCCAATCCCTTCCTACAGGTATAGTAAAACCCCGGCCCAGACAAACATTCTCATTTCGTCCAGTTTTACCTTTCTTTCCCCCTGCTCAAAAACTGTTGTTCAGTGGCCCATGATAGCAAATCTTCCTCTCACCTGGCCTAGAAACAGCTGATGGGCGAGTAGAGCAGCAGGCTCGTGCGGTCTCATCATCTTAGGCTACCAAAATCCACGTATTATCACCACCAAGTAGGTCAGGGCCAGGAGTATCATCACCCAAACGAGGATCTGCCTCAACTAGAAGAGGCCATATATTTTGGATATGAAATACTCTCGGTTCCCCCTCTAGTAAAAGAGCTGTGGTTCATAACTTACGATGTAATTTGATTAGCAGTTGTGTGAGTGATGCGCGCAGCAAACTTTTTTTTTTTTTTTTTTTTCTTTTTTTTTTTTTTTCTTTTGGCTCAGTGCTACCCCATTACCTTCTACAGTCTTGGAGGATGTGAGTTCAAGATTCAAGAATAACAATTAAAATACTTTTTACATTCTAGGTTAATTTTCCTACTGTTTTACTGGACTGCCCAATTCACCACGAAGGAAATGTGCCACTGTTCACTATTCGACGAATATAATTATTTCCTGAACAAGTCAATATTTTTTGTTTATTCTAAGTTTTACCTGCTAGTCGCTTGAATCATTAGATTACTTTTTATTTTAATACCAGAAAGAAGTTGTTCAACACCTTTTTCCCTTTCTTTGCCTATGAGTAAAGATGAAAATATGAGTGTGATTGCACAAGAGTGTTTAAAAGTAAATGAATTTGAGTGATTGTATGACAGTGTATGTGCATATGAATGTTAGATATTATTTTGTCTATGAGGACTTGAGTTGAAGTTATTCAATAAGAGAAATCATATCAATAAATTAGTGTGAGCAATTGCATATGAGGAGAGTGTATGCAAAGTGTAAATAATAATGAATGTCTGTCCATGCTTTGTGTATCAGTATTATATTCTAATCCATTTTAAAGAAGAAAGGTTCCTCTCTTTCTGTTATCAAATTTCAGATCAACAAAAATCAAAATACAGTAGGTTTACAAAAAAGCAAGAACTCACAGAAATCTGTCCTTTTTTTTATGTATTTTAAAATGCTTGCCATAAGGCCATGCCATTCATGCTTGCTGTGCTACTAGTTACATTCATATGAGCTCTCAGATTCTCTCATAAACCTAAGGAACACATTCTCTAGATGTAGAAAGGCAAGTGTAGCAGCACGACTTAGCCATGTTCCACAACGGGGTCAATGAGCACTTCGCATAAAGCATCGGCAATGTAGCTCGGCAAATGACAAGTCCGCACAAACCCATACACATGAGATTCGCAAACAAAAATTTCCCCATGTACGCACAGTGTACGCACAAGTGTTCCAGCAGAGGCGTGCGTTTTTTCTCTCCCATTAAGGTGCAAGTATTCATCACAAGACAACCACCGAAACCAATAACATAACCTTGACTCTTAAAAGTTCTCTCTACTTTAAGAATCAGAATCAGAACAAGAAGCAGAAACCAAGTGCAAAAGGCATGCATTTATGCTACAAGCAAAGGGAAAGCAAGTTAAAAGCAAAAACATTTCAGAAAGTTGTGGACGAGAGAATACAGTATAAAACACATTCTTTATATCCAATGCTGCAAAGGTTTAGTAAAAGTTAGGAATTAGTATATTTAGTGTTATGCAATTCTACTTCTAAGTAAGTGCAATATTTAAGAAAAAGTGGGGGAAGTTACCAATAATACATAAATTACCTAAATATATAATTACATGATTTCATATACAACTTTTTTTTTCAACACATCAAAATGTCGAAGACAGGTCAAATGTCTCTTGGTCTTAACACTTTAATTACAGCATGATGAGTTGAAGGCGAAGAAATATTACATACATAGATAAAATCAATACCATTATCACAGGAAATAAAGTGGAAGTAGAAGCCAACTATAAAACAAACTGAATACATGTAAATGTATATGAATGTATATGAATATATATATATATATATGTGTGTGTGTGTGTGTGTGTGTGTGTGTGTGTGTGTGTGTGTGTGTGTATATATGTGTGTGTGTGTGTGTGTGTGTGTGTGTGTGTGTGTGTGTGTGTGTGTGTGTGTGTGTGTGTGTGTGTGTGTGTGTGTGTGTGTGTGTGTGTGTGTGTGTGTGTGTGTAAAACAAACAAACAAACAAACACAAACACACACACACACACACACACACACACACACACACACACACACACACACACACACACACACACACACACACACACACACACACACACACACACACAATATATACATATATGTGTATATTTGTATGTATACATATATACATGAACATATAAGTATATATATGAATATATATATATACATATATATATATATATATATATATATATATATATATATATATATATATATATATATATATATATATATATATATATATATATATATATTTTTTTTTTTTTTTTTTTTTTTTTTTATGTATATGTATGTATGTATGTATGTATGTGTGTACATACATATGTATGTATGTATGTATGTAACATATGTATGTATGTATGTATGTATGTATGTATGTATATATGTATATATATATATATATATATATATATATATATATATATATATATATATATTATATATATATATATTATATATATTATATACATACAGCACGAGTATGTGTATGTTTAAGTGTATAGTTCAATTTACATGTGCATGTAGTTGCATATATGTATATTCCTATTTATTTACATACACATAAATGAAAAGAAACATATTATTTGCTTTGATTCTTCATGATGTGAAATTCTTTTTTGTAGTTGTTCTTACAAAAATACTTTTGAAAGAATCATATTTATATAGATCTCTTAAAGGTAATACCTGAATTTTTCTTTCTCACCAATGACATTCTTTTTGCTTGAATTCTATTTACCCAGTTACTTTTCAAAATTTTTGTATCTCACTGTTTCCCATGTTATAACTTTCACAAGTAAATTCACATGACAAAACTGACAATATGATTCTAATCAAACATCACCAGAAGAACAGAGCAATGTCAGAATATCTATTTAAAGAGGCTTCTCTTCCACTTTTACTTTGGACATGGATCAACTGTTGAAACAATTGACAAGAAGAAACAGAAATCACTGTATGACAAAAATGCCATCCCTTTTCAACTGGAAACAAGTGCTAAACTGTTATATCTAAACTTGAACATGCCCTTCTGTACAAAAATGAAATTATGATACAGATATAGTGAATGCAATATTTATTTGCATGAAACAACACAGCTCTTATATTCAATGGTTACATACACTTGGTATAAAAAGTTAAATAAAAACAGCAGCTCATTAATTAGGAATCTTAATAAAGCTTTAAAGTGAAGTAATAGAGAAATCCTAACAAACAGAGATGTATATAAGCCTACATCCATAATTACAAAAAATCTTGACAACAAAATGCACCAAAGGACTAACCTGAACCTTAGGTTGTGGTGTGCTTGAAGCAACAGGTGGTACAATGTTTTCTTTGGCACTGTCTGTGTCCTCAACCTTGCGCCTTACACCTCTGGCTCTTGAGGTTAGACCAAAGTGGGGTATGCAGAAGAACTTGCCTCCATAAGTCCCCTCGCGGTCATATATATAATTACCTGAAAGAATTTAAGAAGTTTTAGATATGGATACTGAAGAAAGATATGTGAAACAACCATCCAGTTGTTTTCTAAATAGTATTCATAAAAAAATAACATGAAAAATAAGAAATGTACATATATGCCTCTCCATCAATATTTACCATTCTCATCACAAAGGTAAAACTATCTTTTTGAAAATACCACACACTTACCGAGACGAAGATTAGCAGCACAGTAGTCACACTTAAAGCACTGTCTATGGAAGAACTTTCCTTCAGCACTCAATCTCTCCACAAGATACACACGGTTACCACAGAAGTGGCACAAATCAGATCCAGATGTTGGCAAGGGCACCATTGGTCTTGATGGCTGAAATGCCAAAGGAACATTATCACCAAGTACAAAACCAAGTCTAAGCTAATATAAAGCAAGTGGAAAAAAGACATTTTCTGCAATATCCAATGTTGAAAGATCTAAGTAATTTCCTCCAACATAGCTTACTCTCAAACCCAACAAGAAACCCTGCCATTCTTACTTGTCGGGTAATTGGAATCTTTTCTGTCTCCTTCCTTTCCCACTTGGAAGACAGCTGAGATGCTAGGTTAGACACCTTATTCTGTCCACGTAGGCCTGTTTCGAGAGTGGATCCTTCACGCAGCTTCATTTCTAAGCGCTTCAGCGAGGCATCAATATCCCTGTATTTGGCAATTGTCTCTTCATCTTCACCATTTTCTCTTAGTCGCCTCTCAATATTTTGGAACTGGGGTGAGAATACCAAAATATTAAGTAATATATAATCATGTAATAATGAAAAGTGAAAATATACGGATATAACAAAGCTCTGAAAACAGAAAAAAAAGTGATGTGCTACAAACAAATAATGAGAAGACTAATAAATCACAAAATTAACAAACAAAAAATAACTTAAATTCATGAAAAGAAATTATAAAAAGAATCTGAATAATTCTATATCTTATGTAATAAGTTAAATAAAAGACTATTACTTAAGCTCAGGTCTCAGATTGAACCCAATAAAAGCTGGTTCAAGGCTCCCTCTCCTATCACGACTTACCTTGTCGGCCTTGTCATCGTATGCATCTCTGTTCCACTTGGGAACCCTTTCTCTTTCTTTTTGTACTTCCATGCCAAATCTATCTTCATGCATCTTCTTCTCTATAGCCACCATATTCCAGTCAGACTTCTCAATCTTACCAATGGCACGAATCAGGTCCTAAATATAGAATCATTCACATGAGTGTTTCTCTTCATTCTACTCTACAAACAGCAGTATAATGGACTCCAACAAAGGGAGACTATGAAACTAAAAAATAATAATGAAAACTAAAAGTGAAGCAAAAGTGTGCAGGTGCAGGTACTGGCCCTTCAAATAGATTCAGCAATGCCCAGCAAACATGTGAACATGAAGCATCTATAATTTGAGTGCTTGTGCTAACTTAACATATGTAAGCACAATTAATGATCAAAGCAAAAATAAAGAAAACAGTTTCCTTCATTCAGATCTGCTTTTTATGAGAGCGAAAGATGGGATTTTTCCAAGTACTGATTTCATGGAAATATGATACATCAGTACCTATCAACAGGATTCTTAAAAAATAAGACTGTCTGTATGCCGTTTGAATCATAAACATATACATCTATAGAGGGTCTGGTATCCAGGTAAATTATAAAAACATAGCAGGTGGGTGGGATGAATGCACCAAAAAATTATCAGGTCAAGAGTTAAAACCTGGAATTGCACATAATTATATGTATACAACATTTTGACACAATACAATACAATAACATTTATTCTTTAATTTTAAAGGACACTTTCTTACACATCTCTGTATAAACACATTTATCTTACAAAAACTGAAGGTCTAAAATAATTTCTAATGAATCTGTAAATGATGTAACTAAACATAAGGTTTTTGCTACCTTTAATGTAACAAAGCTTTTCTAAAGGCAAGGATCTTCTGACCTTACCACCTAAAGCACATGAATGTGGCAAGAACACTAAGGTAGAGCAACAACCGAACTTCCCATAAATATTCTCTCAAAATACCATCTAACAGTATAACAACAATGCAGCATGTTTCCAATAAAAGCATATGTGCACAGAGAATCCAATAAAAGAATGCTGACCTTTGGCTTTTTATCAGAGGCTTGAGAAGAAGAGTTGGCAGTAAATTTGGCTTCAAGATCTCTGACCTTGTCAGAGAATTCTTCTTTGTGGTCCACTAAGGGTTTCCTCTGTGGCTCCTCACGCCCTTGTCTCTCCTGTTGGTATGGACAGCTCTGTTAGGTTCAATAATATGATCCATTCATAATACTCAAAATAAATATCTAAATATCTCTTAACATGAAAGAAGCTAAATGGAAAAAAAAATCATATTTATGATAACAAAATAAATCATACAGAAAATGTAATACATTATTATCTGAACAAAACATTACTAGTACTCACACTCTAATTGAAAGAAAGCATGCTTAGTTAACAAACAAAACAGCAGTAAATAAAAATAAAAAACAAAAAAAAAAAAAAAAAAAAAAAAAAAAAAAACATCAAATTGAAAATTTCTAGTGTACAACTCATTCCTAAAAAACATATTATAAAACGAAGGAACAAATAATAGGGTAAAAATCAAAACAAATAAATTAAAATAAATTAAAATCAAATGTTGTTACTGCCAAAGAATCCCACTCAACATCGATGAGGATTAGGCTACTCTTAGACGTTAGATGTCAAAAATCACGCCATGCCAAGTCCAAGAATGTTTCCTTACAAAGTGGTAATTGAGTTTCATCTCTAGATCTAATACTTTTTCTTTCATGGTTTTTGGGCAATTCTTCCTGTATTCCACTAGCCCCTCATCCTCATCTTTGTCATATGAGGCCTGGACTGGGGCCTGGGGGTGGGCACCGCACTGCAACATCTGCATTGAGCGGATGAAGCGCACGGTGTCTAGCTCCCGCCTTTCCTTCTGCTTTCTCAAGCGCTCAATCCGGTTGGCGAGAATTTCCTCTCGCCGCTGACGAGACTCAGGATCATCCTGATGGTGGTTAAGGCATAAAATTTCCTGCAGCTGGCAAGGGAATTCAACAAGGCAGTTTCATCCTTTTACTGACCTCCTCCTCTGGGTGATAATCAATGTCCTTTCTGCAACAGTTTATAACCCCTTCTTCCTAAGGATTAAAATATGCCTTACAGAAATCCTATTTAAAACCCTATTTCTATTCTTCCCTCTCCCTCTGAACTACATCAAATTGGGAAGAATCTATGATCTGGTAGAAAAATAATTGGTTAACATACCTGTGGAGATACAACCCTATCACTCCTTCGTTTCTTTGTCTTCTTGAGTGTGTCCGACTTCCCACCTTGGCCACCCGCGTCCTCCACCAGGCGACACGTGATGCGACCATCATCTCTGAGGATTCGCAATCCATGGATAAGAATTCTATCTAGAAAGGCCTATTACTACCTAAAACAAGAGGGAAATTCTCTCTCTCTCTCTCTCTCTCTCTCTCTCTCTCTCTCTCTCTCTCTCTCTCTCTCTCTCTCTCTCTCTCTCTCTCTCTCTCTCTCTCTCACAAATATCCATGAGCATGAAATTTTATCTTTTTTCACTCACCTTTTAGCAGTTCCTCTTTCTAATGTTGATCTCTTCTTAGAGGTTGGTGTACCCTGAGACACATTGGCTGTTTTGTTTGTGAGATTTTTCAAAATGTTGACATGAGGTGTGCTGTGTTGGATATGGGATTGTTCAATTTCCATCTCTCCATCATCCTAGAGGAGGGAAAATCCATTAGAAAATCAAATCAGGTTGAGATGTTTTATTTATTTTTCTATTTATCATTTTTATTTTTAAAAAATAAAACTGCTGAATAATAGTTCATCTTTAATGTACAAATAGCTAATAGGATAACCTTGCAAAAATAAGTTTGCTGTCTCTGATATAAAATAAAAAGGCAGATTTACATCGATCTATCTATCTATCTATCTATCTATCTATCTATCTATCTATCTATCTATCTATCTATATATCTATCTATATATATATATATATATATATATATATATATATATATACTATCAGGCTTGATATATATATAAAAACAATAAAATAATTACTCTTTCCTTTACCATTTTTGGATGTTTTATGTGGGGAATTTCCCCCCGGAAGACATCATAGATTTGAGAGACATATGAAATCATGCTTAATTTGTCCGGAATCTCACACTCCGCCATCTCTCGTCCAGTCATGACCTATAAAAACACAAAGATAGTTAAATATATACCTCCTTATACATATTTTGTGCATTACAAAATCAAAAAGAATTTCAAATTCAATCTGCCAAAAACAAGAAAGGACTCCCAAACTCACTGGTGGGATGCCAAAATCCCTCTCCAAGATATCATATGCTAGCTGATTATTTTGAGCAATATCCTCAGGTCGCAGAGCCTCAAAATCAATCAAGTCAGGACGGTAGCGATGAATAATAGCACACAAAGCCCGACCATCCTGGAAAAACAGCACATCATTACCACATCAGGTTCATTAACATACCATTACCTATAACCCCAATACCCAAGAATTACAATCATTATCAACACGAACATCAAAAGATATTTAAAGTTGTAAATAACATACCTTAAAGGAGGTGGTCATATTGTCAATACTGACAGAGTCATAAAGCGCCACTTGTTTCTTGCACCAAATGAGTAAGGTATCAGGATGTATAAATGAATCTGGTGAAAAAGAAAGCAATGTTTAGGAATGGACTTTATGAGGGAGACAGAAAATAAACTATTCCATGCTTAGTTCTGACATATTTTAGTGAATACAAAATGATTCTACATTTCATGGATAGATGAGAATAATTCTGAAACAAAATTAATTTGGAAGAAAATGTTTTAAAATGTTTATCACAGAAACTGAAGATACTACAATGTACTTTATATTCCACTGAAAACCTTTAATATATGATTCCCCAAATACAATTATAAGAGAGAAGAAGAAGATATATATATATATATATATATAATATATATATATATATATATATATATATATATATATATATATATATATATATATATATATATATATTATACATACATACATATATAAAGGTACATGTTTATGTATGTATGTATGTGCGAGTGAGAATGAGAAAGAAAGAAGAGAGAGAGAGAGAGAGAGAGAGAGAGAGAGAGAGAGAGAGAGAGAGAGAGAGAGAGAAAAGAGAGAGAGAGAGAGAAAAAGAGAGAGAGAGAGAGAAAAAGAAGATGAGAAGAGAGAGAAGAGAGAGAGAGAGAGAGAGAGAGAGAAAGAGAGAGAGAGAGAGAGAGAAGAGAGAGAGAGAGAGAGAGGAGAGAGAGAGGAGAGAAGAGAGAGGAGAGAGAGTAAGTGAGTGAGTGAGAGAGTGAGAGAGTGAGTGAGTGAGTGAGTGAGTGAGTGAGTGAGTGAGTGAGTGAGTGAGTGAGACTGTGTGTGTGTGTGTGTGTGTGTGTGTGTGTGTGTGTGTGTGTGTGTGTGTGTGTGTGTGTGTGTGTGTGTGTGTGTGTGTGTGTGTGTGTGTGTGTGTGTGTGTGTGTGTGTGTGTGTGTGTGTGTGTGTGCGCGCATATGTACATACGTACAGACCTGAAGATGGAATCCAGGTGGATATCGAAACTGTAGTCTCACTTTCAATAAATCTAGTTTTTGTATTGTGGGTTTTTCTTCCATTGTATCAGCACGGAAGAGTGTTTTGCTATTCACATAAGTACATGTATGTATTGGTGTAGGTGTAGGTGTAAATGCGTGAGTGTATACAGCAAATACACTTACACATTTAACATTCCACTAAATCATAAGATGACAGGAAAGATAAAGAAGGAACCCTAGTGAGATGAAAAACAGTGCATGCAACTGTATCATGCAATCAAATAAAACAAAATAATAAGATCTAATTATGTCCTTTCTCCTATATATTCGAATAAACTCAATGGGAGATTATGCCATGCCTTATCCAACAGACACTTTTAATAAATTCTAGCAATATTGTAATATCTACTGCAATCCTCCTCTATTACCCATATCATAACCATAAATAAACTAACATAGCTAAAATCACAAGAAAATCCATTGTCATAAAGAAGGATTATCTAAATAATCTAATACCACAAAATCTTAAGAAAATTCAGTACATTATAAAAAGAATATTAAACTAACTTTTTTAACTATTGGTTTATTCCTTTAACAATCTAGTGTAAAAATTAACTTAGTATCTATAAATATGGCTAAGCTCCCATAATGGCTAGGAGAATAAATATCAATTTATTTATGTAAAAAAAAAAAAAAAAAATGATTACTATGCAATGATTTCTGACCATGAATGTATAAAAAAAAATTCCAAGGTCATTCATTCTGGAGGAAAGAAGAAGGGAGAAAGAATGCATAATGGAAAGAAAACAAAAAAGACAATAGTTAATCTATGTAATAAAATGAATGGAAAGTTGACATAAGTAACATAGGTACCATGCAAGCTATCTATCTACACATGCAACTATGAGAATGCATTCATCAAATGTATTATTTACCCTTTACTGCTGAGCCAGCCAGGAACACATGGAAAAATCAAAAGTACAAGTTTTTTCTCTAAGTAACTATATTATTAGATTTTTCAACAGAGTAAAAGCAGTATTCAAGATTAGTAGAAAGCAAGATTCAAATATTTCTAAGTAAAGATAAGCCATGCCTGAGCTAAAATGAGGACTCTGATTACTCCCTACTGTTGAATTAAAATTCTTCTCTAATGTACTTGGCACAGGTTAATACCATTATATCCATCAGTTTAATATCATGATAAATATGATGAACATTTACATAAAATATGAATTAGTATTCTTGAACTTCTACTGAATATCTACTTTGCATACTGAATGAGGATGAATAATTAAAAAAAGCTAGATGAGTAAGTACTGCATCAAATTAGATGATATCAAAACATCAGTTACATATCTCCCTGTGAAAAATATTAATTCTCATTCATATTTTTGCCCAACATTTGTCACGCTATTCCAACTACACACCTCTACGTTTCCTCTTCTTCGGCAACTCATCATTATTGACCAGATGCGGGTTCGTTATCTCCTCCAGATGAACAGGGTCGTCAGTGTTGAACAGAGAGCGCACTTGGAAGGGAAGCACCGCGCGCAGGTTAATGGTTGGGTATCTTGATGCTGGGTCCAAGCTATATGAAGAGTGATCTGTAACAGAGCCAATAATTAATTACTACATGTTTTGCTTTCTATTATTTGTATTGCCTTGTATTACTATTGCACAGTTTCACTGAGGATCTCAGAATATGATTAGTAAATCAGAAAACAAGATTCTCTGTAAAAGCTTTAGTCTAAATACTTAAATCTATTTAAAAAACACAAGAACATCAAAACTGCCAAATCCAAAAGAACTTAATTTTAAAAACATTTATTTGTATGTCTTCTTAAATCAAAGAGCAAGAGAATCCCCAAATGAAATTTATAAACACAAAACATTTAAACCTAACCTTTACTGAGATTTTCGGGAGTAGTCTGTGCAAGAAGCCGATAAATGCTCTCTCTCTCTGCAAGCACCTCTAAAGGCATCATTTTCCCCGATGAAAACGAGCGAATCATCCAGCAAGCGTCAAAACTGCTTAGAAAGCCTCGAGCGCAGCCTGACCCCGTTGGCCAGAAAGGCTGTAACAGAAGGTGGTAAGTAAATAAACGAGTGAATAAATACTATGAATTCGCAATCATAATGAAACAAACATAACTAGAAACTCAAAATACTAACTAATCTCATTTATTTCTTCCTTTCTACCTTATTTTTTCTTTTATCAATGGGCCCAATTTGAAACAAACATGTAACAAAACATTACCTCTAGCAAGCTGTCTCCTACAAGCCCAGAGAGGAGCTTATGTCCTCTCCTCTCCACCATCCTGCAAGCATTTTCTGCTGCGAACATGGATGTGAAGTCAAACATTGCCACATCAGGCTTGCCATAGTGATTCACAGCAAAATCCAGATGTGGCAGCTGGTAGCTTGTGGAAAAGTCTGCTGCTTCACGGGCATATTCCATGAGAGCATTCCGGTCTACATTGCTTGGATGTAAAAGCTGTTGAGTGTCTTGAAGATCCTTGTGGTATGGAGAAAAAAAATGATCAAAACACCATTTTTACTTCTTTTGAGATGTAACACAAATAAAAAACATCCATATAGTTAACACCACAACAAAGGAAATTATAAACATCCACAACTTACGCGTAAAATGACTCCTTTTTCAATAAGTGACTGTTTCTTTGCTGTCATCACAAAATAGTGTGTTTCATCTTTGTAGTACACAATGTTCTCCAGGTCAATGCCAGTTGCTGCATATAGCTCCTTGAAGAATTTCTGATTAAAGATGAAAGCTACTCCACTGATTTCCTATAAAAAAAAAATTAATTAAAGTTAATAACAACCATATATAGTATTATATTTCTTTCTCTGATATTACAAAAACACTACATATCAATTTCACAACAATTATTACCTGCACTCTAGCCTCCAGTTCTGTGCGTTTGTTGATGAAATTTGCCGTAATAGCAATGGCCAATTTGCCACGAAATTCCTTTCTCTTGAATCCATGTAATGTATTCCTTTTGCCATCTGCGCCAATCAGGACATCAAATTCATACTGATTGGCAGGATGGTCTGGTGGGCTGAGTCTGGCTCGCCATCCAATTTCTAGAACAAATTTAGGCACATTAAAACATTGCATTAAAGCATTCATATCAACAAAAATACATAGAAAAACAATCTACAGACACAGTGATACAAAATTTGTAAAAGGATGAAAAATTTGCATATATTAGGTTCTTTTCAGCTTTGAAGTAAATACATTTCAATACTAACTTTCATTCTGGTCCTCTGGAGGTTCTGTGAGCTCTTCAAAGCTTACATTTTCATAAATTTCCACACCTAACAGCAATGCTACCTTCAACAGTATACATTGAAGTTGCCGTATACCTGAAACAGGCAAAAAATATTAACATATATGAAAGGAAACAAGCAATAAGTACAATCAAATATTAACTAAACTTAACCAATTAAACCTAAGATAATTCAATATTTACATTATCACATAACTACTTTATCTACAACACAGGTGAAATGAGGAATTTATTACAATATCCTTAGTATTGCTAAAATGCCTATATATCATTGAGTGCTCTATCAGTTTCATTAAATACAAAAGAAACAACAACAACAACAACAAAAACTCACTGATGTGATCGATTGCTCCTGCACAGAATTTGCCATAGAATTTCTTAGCCCCCAACTGCTTGAGGTCATTGATGACAAAAGGCCAGAGATGCAAGACATTATTTCGAGAGAAGCGGTCCCTCTTCTCAACCACCACAACTTTTGCACCAAGAAGTTGAGCCTCAATGGCAGTGCGCAAGCCACAGGGACCTGCTCCTATAATCAGGACCTGGAACATAACAAAAGAAAAAAATAAAAATAAATAAATAAACAAATCCCATGACTTTGTACTCCAGTACTTTACAAATATGTTGATTACAGTAAATATAATGAATGATGGTAAATGCACTAATTGTGGTATTGCTTACCATATTTTCTACATACCTTACTGTTAGTGCAGGCCTTGCCATGATTGTAGCATTTATGACTAGACCGTTTATCAAATTTACTCCATATTGCTTGTGCTTTCCAAGACCGGAGTTTTGACTGAAATATGAAAAGAACCATACATAAATAACGGGTATAAATAACATTCAACTGGAGATCATTACTAATAATGATACATACTCAAACAAAGCAGAAAAATCTATATATATTTAAAAAGAAATTGAAGATATATATGCTCATCAACATTCACTCCATCTTAAATATACCTTATCTATATGTATATTTACATTTAGAGAACCATGCATAAATTACAGACATAGATAACACTCACATCAAGATTATTTCTTTAAAGCAGAAAAATTAAAATATGATAAAACAAAATCAATGAAAGATAAATGATACTGCAGATCATATCACCCACTCCATGCTCAATATACCTTCTCTATACATACATATATATCTATATCCATCTATCTATATATAAGCTTCTGTAAGCATGTGCCGAGACATTTACATAGAGAGAATGGCACAAAAAACACGCCCTGCCTGGAACTCACCTTAAGCTTGGGATAGAAGTTTCTGAAGTTGGTGGGTTTGAGCCTGAGGACATCGCACAAGAGGCGGTAGTGGTAGAGAACTGACTTAAAGGTGGAGGCGGTGCAGAGCTGCTCAAAAATGTCTGCTGCTGCGGCGCTATCTGGTGAGACTGGTGCTCCTTGCTTGTGGTGGTGGTGGTGGTGGCCTGAATTGTACATCGTGTCTGGAACAAAGTAATAAAAAAATGATTTAACATGTTATATATGCTAAAAATTACTCAAGTCTGGTATATACACCATAGCAAATATTAAATCTAGGCAATTTCTCATTAAATTATCTGCCATCAACAGCTTGTTAAATGTCAGTATGATTATTCTGACTTCTTTTTCTAATCTAACTTCCTTTTATGGTGCTACAGTAATATTATCCCAAGCTCTAATCCCAAACATTTTCTCATTGTTCTGCATATAGCCTCATACTATTAATATGTACATCTGTCTGTATATAAAAATATTCTTCAATCTAGCCAACACAAAGAGCATTGACATTAAGATAATAAATACCATGGATTTCATATTTTCCAAGCCTTTCAAAATTGACATATGGAATTTTATTGCTCATCTAAAGCTCTGAATGTACTTTTATTATTTCAAAATTTAAAAATTTAATCTATCTATAACTCAATATAAAAATCAATGAAAAATATATATTGCACTATTGAAAATATCATTAATTTCTTCAAAAATTATTCTTGATTCACAATCTTCTATTTTATTTTCACATCATTCTAAGAAACAGAGAGAGAGAGAGAGAGAGAGAGAGAGAGAGAGAGAGAGAGAGAGAGAGAGAGAGAGAGAGAGAGAGAGAGAGGAGAGAGGAGAGAGAGAGAGAGAGAGGAGAGAGAGAGAGAGGAGAGACAGAGAGAGACAGAGAGGACAGAGGACAGAGAGGAAGAGAGAGAGAGAGAAGAGAGAGAGAAAAGAAGAGAGAGAGAGAGAGGATTCACTAAAGAGAAGTTAAAAAAGAAAGATATAAAGAAAAAGAAAAAAAATATAAGAGAAGGAGGAGGAAGAAGATGCAGTAGATGAAAGAAATAGAAGAAAAAGAAGAAAAAGTAGAAGAAAAGAAAAAGTAAAGAAGAGCAGGAGGAGGAGGAGGACGAAGAAGAAGAAGAAGAAGAAGAAGAAGAAGAAGAAAAGAAGAAGAAGAAAAGAAGAAGATGAAGAAGAAGAAGAAGAAGAAGAAGAAGAAGAAGAAGAAGAAGAACAGAAGAAGAAGAACAGAAGAGGAAAAGAAGAATAAGAAAAAGAAAAAAGAAGAAGTAGAAGAAGAAAGAGAAAAAGAAAGAACTATTACCACCAACCCCTCCCCCCCCCGGAGCCCCGTATGTA
>NC_051389.1:55607797-55630297 GCF_015228065.2 Penaeus monodon | reverse complement strand
CTTAATCATAGTAGCAGCCATAGTCATAACCACAGTACCAGTCACAGACATCGCCATAGTAGCAATCTTAGTCACAGTAGCAGTCGCAGTCACCGCCATAGTAGCAATCTTAGTCACAGTAGCAGTCGCAGTCACCGCCATAGTAGCAATCTTAGTCACAGTAGCATCACAGTCATGGCCCCGGCCGTGTCTCCAGCCGCCCCACCTGGCCATGTGGCGTCGCCGTCGCACCGCGCGCGTCGGGCCCTTCGGCGTTGCCTGTCGCCGCCCCCGACCCGCACGCCTTATAAGGAGGCCGCGTCACGCTTCGCATTCCCACCCGCCCTCTCCATCTCCAGCCGCCATGATAACGCGACTGATATCAGGAGGTCTTTCTTTATCGATGTCAAAATGTTAATTTCAATTATTTTCCTGCATATTATTATCATAGTCTTTTATTCTTCTCCTCTTTCCTCTTTTTCCTCTTCCTGTCTTTTCTTCTTTCCTCCTACTCCTCTTTCTAAAAATTTCCCTCTCCTCCCTCCTTCTTTCCCTTTTTCCCTCCTTCCCTCCTCAGATCAACGTCCTCTTCCCTTCCTTGAACGTTCAATACAAATGACTTCGATTGTCTTGTAAAACGAAGAAAAAAAAAAAAAAAAATGGAAGACGAAGGAGGAGAGGGAAGTGAAAAAGATGTGCTGTCAACCTGTCTTCTTCCTTCTATTGTTATCTAACGGACATGTGAAAATGTGACGTCACGCTAACCCCCGTACAAGAGCTTTATGAACACCGCCGTCCATGTGAAAAGTGAACATCATAAACCTGCACTAAGAACCAGTATCATGCAGGCTTCTTGAACATGCCGTCATGCAGTCACAGGTGATTTTTTTTTTTTTTTTTTTTTTTTTTACATCCGGGTTCCATCCTGATGAGGGTATTGCTAAAACTGAGAAAATGATAAACAAATAAATAAATACGAGAAAAAAATAAAATTTCAAAACTAGCTCTTATTGTGAATAAGAATTTTGACATCGAACAGGTATTAGCATTTCACTACCAATCTAGCAATAACCTCCTTTCTCCTCATCAAGCATTCTCTGATCAACATTCTCCACACTACAACATTCAACACTCTTACCTCTGCAACATTCTTACTTCTCTAACATTCAACGTTCTCCCATCTGCAACATTCAACGTTCTCCCATCTTCAACATTCAACCTTCTCCCATCTGCAACATTCAACATTCCCTCCACAAACAATATTCAACCTTCTCCAACCTGCAACATTCAACATTCCCCGCCCTTCAGCATCCAACATTCTCCCCTCTGCAACCTCCTCTCACCGGCCGGCACAAACATCGCCACAAGACAGGCAGAGTAATCGAGTGTTCAAGACACGTTCACAGCAGAGACGCCAAGTGGTGTTCGGGGAATATTCATTAATCCAAACCATACCGCCTACCCCGCCCTCACGCCTCCCCTTCACCTCTCCCTCCCCCGCCCCCACGCCTCCCCCTCACCTCTCCTTCCCCTCACCTCTCCCTCCCCCGCCCCCACGCCTCCCCCTCACCTCTCCCTCCCCCGCCCTCACGCCTCCCCGCCCCCAGGCCTCCCCATCACCTCTCCCTCCCCCGCCCCCTCTTGTCAAATCCGGACAGATCTTGGTAAAGGCCATCGCATCATCCACCCACATGGCGTACACAAAAGCATATATGCAATGGACACGTAATGCATACAAATATACATACACACATACTGTACGAATTATACCCCCTACCCCACCACACATACACACACACACACACACACACACACACACACACACACACACATGTGCCAGCCGCCGCATAAAAGAAAAGCATAAATCAATAGAAATAAAAACAATAAAACGCACACATGCTCACTCCTTAACGTCTGCTCCCACCCAAGTCACCGGGAAAACCCTCGCTCGCGATGTCCCTAGCTTCCGCAGAAACGCGCGGAGGGGGGGGGGAATAGAAAAAAGAGAGAGAATGAGAGAGAGGAGAGAAAGAGAGAGAGAAAAAAAAAAGCAGCTGGCAACTAACTCCCCGGCCGCTGGCACCTGCGCCGGGCTTGCGCGTGGCCCCGACAAACCTCCGTGATACTTCTCATTCCAGTTAAAAGTTGCTGTCATTGCTTTCTTGCGAATCCTGTTTTCCTTCCAAGACTAGACTAATTGCGACTATACCCTCCTGCCCACGCCTTCTCGTCTAGGGCTCCCCGCTCCCCAACAAACCCCTGAACTAGAGAAAGTAAGAGAGAGAAAGGAAACGAAGGAAAAACAGAGAAGCCCCCACGTAACCTCCCGCCTCCGATCGTCGTCGCCGCGGGACCGCCAAAATCTAAATTGCTGTTTATCGTACCGGCCGATTCGGACACGCTCGGCCGTGCCATTCGTCACCCTGCCCTGTCGCGTAACTGTAGGTCCTGTCTAGCGCTTTGTTTATCGACGGGAAAAATCAACCACGCATCGCAGCTCACAACCGCTGCCGAGGCCCCCGCCGCCGCCGCTGCCACTACAGCCGCCCGCACCACCCACGGTTACCGCCCGCTACGCTACGCTGGAACTAAGTGCCGCTTATGTAACTACGAAACGCCAGGGGGGCGGAGCATCGAATAAACATTCTTACGCCCGTGTAAACACCTTGTGCGAGCGTGCGCACGGACGTACACTACCACTGTTTAGTAAGAATACACATACGTAGAGGCACGTGTCGATACATAAGGGACATGCATGCAAACGTAAATACAGACAGCCAAACACAACAGTGAACACACTAACGCAGAAAGAGGACAAATACAAAAATAACACGGCGCGCACGCAAGCACGTACACATAAAAAGAAGCAAAATATTCGCACATGCAAACAAACAAAACGTTCGCGTGCACAAATAAACAAAACAATCGCACACAAACAAACAAATACAGAACATTCGAATGCACACAAATAAACAAAACATTCACACGTACACTTAAAACAAATGAACCACACACAAGTGAAACGGAGAGAAGAGGAAGGAGTGAAGAGAAGAAGAAAAAGAGATAAGAGAGAGAGAAGAGAGATAAGAGAGAGAAATCAGTTCACACTAATTCCAACAGCGACCACATATAACGATTATATATAACGAGTGAAAGCTGCAATTGCAATCTAGCGCCTTTTTCTCACTCGTACTGCCATGGTCAGGTAAGTGTGAAAGCGTGAACATTACACCCAAAACGAGCGTATAGCATTTGGACGCGCGAGTACGAGGGCGGGAGGGAGGGGGGGAGGACGATAGGGGTGGGGTGGGGGGTAGACAGCGTTCTCGTCTTGAAAGTTCCTGCTGCGCTCGAACAGCTAAACGTGTGAACGTGTGGGCAGTAGTGAATTCGAAAGGAACTACGACAACCAACTTTGATAATGGAGGAGAAAAAAAATATATAAATAAATCAATAAAGGTGTTTTACTGTTGATGGTGATGATGATAATGATAGTAACGATGATGATCGTCACATACCATAATGGTATTAACAACGAAAAAAAAAAAAAAAACTGATTGATAATGATGATAGTAACAAAAGCGAAAGAATATTAAAATACAAAGACGGCAATGATGAGTTTATAGACTTCTTCGCACGGTGTATAATCACAAAACCGTTCCATCAGACGAGTCACCGATTCCTAACAGCCTATTCCCTACGGCCTACCCGTTTATAGCCACGGTCATAATTCCTCTACCCCCCTTCCCCCTCCCTCAATCCCCCACCCCGACCCCAAGAATCTCTCTCCTCCTCAAGAACACGATAATCAGGTAATTAAGTAGCTAACGGGTGGTCCCTAATGATGGCACTCTGGGCTCTCCCCTCACCCCCCCCCACCGCTACCCATCCCCCCTCCACCTACTCCCGTCACCCCACCCAACCCCACCCTCCCCGCGCTCACTTCCGCCACCTGTTGGTCCCTCCTTCCCACTTCCGGCTCTTCCACCCACTCACCCACCTACCCCCCCTCCTCCACCCCCCTCTTCCGTTCTCAACTCCAACACCCTTTCCTCTAAAAGCTACTCCCTCAACCCCCTCCCTCCCTTACTCTGCCCTATCCTCCTCTAATCTGTCTCATAACCTCTCCTCCTGCCTATCTCTTCCCCTTTCTTGACCATACCTCGATCTACCCTCACCCACACCCCTCCCTTAGCACCCTCCTCCCACCCCGGTCGGGTCATGCACCCCACCCCTACTCTTAATTACTCTTCGCGTAAGCTTCGCACTCTTATCATTATCCTCCTCGTCTTCATCTTCGTCTTCGCCTTCTTCCTCTTCCTCACCACCTTCACCGTCATAATAATAATCATTATCGTCATCATCATTGCCATCGTGATCATTATCACCATTAACACCACCACCAACATAATCATCATCATCATCACTATCACCATCACCATCATCACCACCACCAACATCGTTCTTTTGGCGAACACGAGGCGAAACTAGAATCGCTCCCCCCTAAGAAAGGCCCTGAACACTCACTCATAATAAGTATGTCCGTCTCGTTCCTCTTCCTCAACCGATTTCATTAACGCCGTAACGTAATTTTGGCTGCGAGACTAACTGCCGGGTTTAGTGTCTGTCTGACCAGGTGTGTCTGTCTGCTTGCTGGATGACTGTCTGGCGATCTGTTTCCTTGCTTTCTGGCGTACCTCTATCTGTTTACTTGTTTTCCTACCCGTCTGATTGTCTGCGTGCTTGCCTCCCTGTCCGTTCCGCTTGTCTGCCTTGCATGTTTGCTTCCCTGCCTGTTTCCTGTCTTCCCCCGTCTTGCTTGTTTGCTTGCTTCTCTGTCCAGCTGTCTCTCCACCTGCCTCTCGCTCTCGTTCTTGTCTCCAACTACTTCTACCTCTCTATTGTCGGCTTAAATTGCTTGTGCTCGCCCTACGCAAATCGAATGCAAAATACTTTCACTTTCCATCCAGTCAGCAAGAACAAGCACGATTTACTGACCAAGCAGAGGAGCGATACTCAAACTCCGGGCAAGATGGAGTATCCAGACCGGCGGCTGACTCGAAGATGCAATTAACACGACTTTACGAGAACCGATCGACGCGGAAGTCACGAGGATTTGCATAATTGGCATTTGGCCGACATCGCACGCCAGAAACCTTCCAAAGTAAATATCCATGTAGTGACGCCTTCATTTTAAAGATTTCAGCAAAAAACAAACAGCAAAATGGAAAAGCATGCGACACCTATATTGCCCAGGTTTAAAAACAATAAAGAAAACAGCACCCAGCTACGTCCTGATTCCTTATTCAAACCAAAATGTGCACACAGGATTAAAACCAGGACCACGTATGCAAAACTTGAGAAATCTCTGACAACAAATTCCTATTCTAGTGTAACAGTGCAAAATCTGATTGCTCAAGTGTTGCATGAAATAGCAATGCTTGTCGAATTACATTAAAAGTAACTTCAAACAACAGGTAACCCTTAACCCTATGTTTCTTTTTTTATTAAAAGCAAAACTTAGAATTCGAATACAGAAAAGTTTCCTCCTTAAAACGTAGTCTGTACTTGACGAAGCACAAAACAAAACAATGGGGCCGTGATGTTACATAAACAGTTTACTTGATGTCAGTGACACACGTAAGAGGAATTAAATAACGCTTATACCATACGCACTGCATAATGCCCGGCAACGATATTGTTACAAATCCTTCACTTACTTACGTGACGAAGTTGTACAAGTATACAAACACACTTAGGGCTCGTCATTACACGCAAACATTAGCAGTCAGCACATCACTGTAACCATACTAATTCCCTGACACACCATAGCACTGTAATCACATTAGTTACAAAAGAATAAAAAAAAATCCAAATACCACCACAGCACTTAAGTCACACAAATCGTCGTAAACAAACATAGCACTCAAAATACACAAAAAAAACACCAATGGAACATCACAACACTTTAAAACCGCACGAAACACCGCAACACACAAATACAGAAAAAAAATCAACACACAAGCAACAGAGAATTCCTTCCCGGCGGCCGATCGAAAACTACCACCTTCCCGGACTCCTCCACACAACGTTATAACCGGCTGCCTACGTTACACGGCCTCGAAACCAACGTTACACAAGCCGAGCAGCCACCCTACCATACCTTCCCTCACACTAATAATCAGCTCCACCCTAGCCTAGCCCCGGCCGCAGCTGACGCACCCTAATCACCCTCATCACACTTAGGGGAGCCCCGCCCATCTCTCCGGCTCTTGGGTGAGACGACGTGACAGGTCTACTGGCCCCGCTATTATATAAGACAAGCATCGATTACCATAAAAGAAATTACTGTAAATGATAATTAATCCACAAGTACCCCTGAGTCTTTTCAAGCCCCCTTTGGAGATGAATGACAACGAGTCTACCGCTATCGATATATAATTAGACGTTTAAAAAATCATAAAAGCAATTACCAAAAATAGCAATAATAACAACCGCAATCGTGTTATCTGCAAATGCAGCTCCACCACAGCTATCAATGATTACGGTCTAAGAAAAAAAAAAAACAAGAATAAAAAAAGTACTATACGACCGCAATTACTACGACACAAAAACAAAATCCCGCATGACAACACCGTTAAGACAAAAACGAGAACAAAAGAAAACGAAGGAAAAATAAAAGAAAAAAGAGAAAACGAAAACGAGAACACAAACAATCACGAGAGAAGGGCTTCTTTTCCCTGACCATAAATAATTATTTTTTTTATCGTCAACAATTTGGTTTATACAATAATAAACGTAAGGTGAGGAAAACAAATATATGGCAAAGAGGCTAAATGAACTTAATGTTTCCTGTGCTGTCAGTTAATACGCCAGGTGGTCGTTGATCTGGATATGGGCAGGTGTAATAGAAGCGATGTTATTTTTATTCTCTCTCTCTCTCTCTTTATCTCCTTCATTTTCTTTCTCTTAATCTCCTCAATTTTCCCTCCCCCTTTATTGTTCCTCATCGTCCTCCATTCTTTAGCCATCTTCCAGTTCCTAGCACATTCTTCCTCTAAATTCCTTCTTCCTCCAACGCTACCAACTCCTCTCCCCCTAGCCGCCTCACAATTTCTTCAATTTTTCATCCATTATTTTTCTCCCCACTCTTTACCCTTACTTCCTCCACTCCTCCCTTCCCCAAATTCTTCCAGTTCCCCTCCTCTTCCTCTTCCTCCCCGCCTTTACCTCGCCTACTTTCTCGTCCAAGCACCCGGGGAACGGAAGTACCGACTGCCACCGTACAAGGAAGACACCTATTACAGCTGAGCGCCCCATCGAGTCCGCGGTCCGACCCGCCTCCCAAAACACGTGCGCGAAATGTAAACAAAACACCGTGACGTGCGGGGAGTGACAGGAAGAACGACATATTTTTCATTATCATGTTTATTTATTTGTGTACGTGGGGGAGGGGAGGGAGGGGAGAGGGAGATCTCCCTCCAACACGCACTTTTTGCGAGAGGAATGACAGAAAGTGAAAAATTTACGTTTTCAGTGAATGTGTATGTGTATAAGGCGACGATACACAATTAGCCAACTAATACAAATATCAAATAAAAAAAAAAAAGAAGATTAAAGAAAATTACATTAAAAAATAAACGTGGAAAAAAGAAACAGTTCTCTTTTCGACCCCTAATTAGCATGATCAAATTCCTTTCCTTTCGTTCACTTTTTTTTTGTCTGCGCTACACGCTCTCTATGCATATTAATGAAGTTCTCGCCTAATAACCCGGTGAGTTTCGCTAAAAAAGATACCTACGTGAAATAAGCAAATATTAAATCAGCTGAAAATTCGAAATAGATGACAGAGAGGGAGAGGAAAAGAGAGCGTGGGGTAGGGGAAGGGGTAGGGTAGGGGTAAGGGTAGGAGGAAGGAAAGACAGAAAGAAAGAGAGAAAAAGAGAAAAGAGAGAGAGAGAGAGAGAGAGAGAGAGAGAGAGAGAGAGAGAGAGAGAGAGGAGTGTGAAGAGAGAGATGAGAGAGAGGAGAGAGAAGAGAGAAAGAGAGAGAGAGAGAAGAGAGAGAGAGATGAGAGAGAGAGAGAGAGAGAGAGAGAGAGAGAGAGAGAGAGAGAAGAGGGGAGAGAGGAGAGGAGAGGAGAAGGTAGAGAGAGAGAGAGAGAGAGAGAGAGAGAGAGAGAGAAGAGAGAGAGAAGTGAATGTTTCAGCTGCGTTGTGATATATATGATATATAATATATATATATATATATATATATATATATATATATATATATATGGAAACACATTCAGAAACCCATACAAAAAGTAAAAGAAGATGCTAGTTTTCCCTAGCTTTCTTAAGCTATTCAAAGCCAGAGAGGGGGGAGGGAAATGAATCCTAGCATCATTATCTATTACTCATCGCATTTCCCTCTATCAATGAAAAGTAAATTGTGTCGACGGCACCGATTCACACCTTCAGCAGACCATGAGTCATGTGACGTGACATTACAACCGCGTCTTCCCCGTTACAACCGCACAAGCTCAGCCACGTCATCGCCGAGGAATGTATGAATGAATAAGCGGTTCGCCCAAAACGCTATTGAGAGAGGAAAATGGAGAGGAGAAACGCGAGAAAAAAGGAAAGGGGAGAAGGAAAATGTGAGAAGAGAAACGCGAGAAAAAGGGAAGGGGAGAAAGAAAATGTGAGAAGGGAAATGCGAGAGAAGACAAAGGTGAGAGAAGGAGAGGAGAGTAGGAAACTGCGAGAGTGTGAGAAATGAGAGATGCGATAGAGGGAAAGGAGAGAAGGAGAAATGCGAGTGATGGAAAAGGGAGAAGAGAATAACGAGAGAAAGAAAGGGGAGAAGGGACATGTGACAGAAGGGAAATGCAAGGGAAGGAAAGGCAAAGTAACTGAAATACAAGCGGGCTAAAGAAGGGAACTGCGAGAGAGGGGAAGGGTAGAAGAGAAATACGAAAGAGGGAGAGCGAAGGAGAAGCAGAGGACGGTAGAGACAGCATGGAGTAGAGAGGGAGAGGAATAGAGAAGGGGAATGCGGGAGAAGAAGAGCAAAGAGACCCGGAGGGACAGGGTGAAAAGCATTTATTGAGAGGAAGAGGGAGCAGAGTGATGAGGAAGGAAAGAAAGAAAAAGAAAAAGGGAAAGAAAAAGAGAATGAGAGTGATTGCGAGAAGGGGTGGACAGAGAGAGGGAAGGAGAAGACAGGGAAGTAGAGAAGGAGGGAAGAAGGAAGAGGGAAGAGAAAGAAGGACGGGAAGGGAAGAGGGAAGAGGGAAGAGGGAAGAGGGAAGAGGGAAGAGGGAAGAGAGAGAGAGAAGAGAGAGAGAGAGAGAGAGAGAGAGAGAGAGAGAGAGAGAGAGAGACGAGATAGCAAGAGAGAAAGAGAGAGGCGAGATACAAGAGAGAAAGAGAGAGACGAGAGGTTAAGAGAAATACAAGAAAGATTCAAATACAAGAATGAAAAAAAAAATAGAAAGAGACAGAATGGAGAGAAAACAAGCAGCGGGACTAGTGGGCGTACAAGGGCAAGGCTGCGGGTCGTGTGGGCGTCGAGGCGGAACTCGCATGGCCAGTGTGGGCGCAGGAATGGCACGCACAGAACGAGGGCGGCGCGGTCATGGTAGTACACGTAGTAGAGGACGAAGAATAACAACAATGATAATAAAACCTAAAAGAGCAAGAAAAAAAGAATAGAGAAAGCCGGCGAGTTCGAGTAACTAGCACATGGTTTACACGTGTGAAAGGCATGGGCAGGAGAGACGCCGGTGCGGTGTTTGTGCACATGGACAAAATACGTAAAGAGGGAAGAATAATAAGAATAAGAATAAGAATAAGATTAAGAATAATAAGAATAAGACGATGAAAATAGTAATAATGATGATGACGAAGAAAAGTAAAAAAAAAAAGAGAGAGAAAGAGAGGGAGGGGGAGAAAGGGAGGACGGGCGTTCACAAAAGAGCCAAGAAGGGAGAACCATCGTGGGCGTGGAAAGTGGGCGGTAGGGAGGAGGGAGGAAGAGGGCAAGAAACCCCAGTGTGTGTGCCTGTCACAAAGACACTTCCGGTTGGCAATAAGGAGGGAAAGTTGGGATCGAGGGGGGAGGGCAACCCCCACCCCCACCTGGCCCTCGGGCACCGACTGGCACGGCAGCGGAGCAACGGCAAAACAAGCGACAATCGCGCAAACAACTGCACGAGGGAACAAAGACCAGGAGTTGGATGCAGAGGTTCGCTTTCGACGGCGCGTGCGAGCAAAACAGATTCGTTGCTATTATTTGTAATTGCCGGCGACGACTTTCGCTCGCTACGCAAGTTCTCGAGGTTTGGGGGGAATGTTCTCTTTGTACTCCTATGGCAAAAAGTGATTTAATATACTCTCCGTCTGTCTGCCGGCCTCTATGCCTCTGCTCCTCTCTGTTCCTCATTTACTTACTTACTCACTTACTCACACTCACTCACACACACGCACGCACGCACGCACGCACACACATACACACACGCGCAAATACATATACATATACATAGACATGCACGTACGCACGCACGCACGCACACACATGCACGCACACACACACACACACACACACACACACACACACACACACACACACACACACACACACGAAAAACAAAACATGTGTCCTAGTTTATTTGGGAATTTATCGTGTATTTCAATCCAGGAAACGTAAAACAATTCTTACATAGTCGCGTATGCCACTCCACCTACCGCCCGTAACCCTCTTTCCTGAACAATTAAAACCCCACATAACAACCCGTAAAAATAATAAATATAATGGTAATAAATATTGCCTATTACCTAACACCTGATACGTAAAACCTATAACACAAAACACCTGCTAAACAACCTACGAACAGTACGCCTAATTACGAGTTTCATTAAAACACTCATTAAAACACAAAGACCCGAACTTCCCCATACTATTCATAACAAGAACAAACAGCATGGGCATTTAACGACATAAAAGGGACCGTGTATGCTTTGTTGATCTCACCGACGATGACTGAAAACACGTGAAAATATCTGGTAAAAATAACTGATCTAATGAAAGTTTCGTTGTAAATCTTCCGCGAACGAATTGAAGAAAACGTCGGACAACCGCGTAGGAATAAATCATTAACACGGAACGGATAAAATAAAGTATTAAGTAATTACCGATCGAAGGACGATGGGAGAAGAGATGTGGGAATCATCACGCGAGGACGTACCTGAAAAAAAAAAAAAATTAGCGTACATTGAAATATAATAATACAAGATAAAAAACTACGTTAACATTTTTATAGCTCTCCCTCGCTATTGTTTTACGAGCTTCAAAGTTCAGTCACATCTTGTCTCCAAAAGGAGTAACATGATGGGCCAAAATACAGACACGCACATACACAATAATGATCGCTTACAAACACATGCACATACGCGCGACTCACTCACTCACTCACTCACTCACTCACTCTCTCTCTCTCTCTCTCTCTCTCTCACACTCTCTCTCTCTCTCTCTCTCTCTCACTCTCACTCTCACTCTCACTCTCTCTCTCTCTCTCCTCATCTCCTCTCTCTGTCTTCACTCTCACTCTCACTTCATCTTCTTCTTCCTCTCCACCCACTCTCTCTACACCTCTACTTCCTCTCTCTCTCACCCCTTACTACCTCTTCTCCACAATTTGTACCTCAAATGTACAACAAGCTCTCTTCACTTAAGGCTTCGCTTGTATACGCCCTTTAATCCCCTGTACCTCCAGTACGCTCCAAGTAGCAAGTAGCAACGCCCTCTATAAACTATCTCTGTACCCCTATCCCCTCCACCCCCACGCTACCTTTACCCAAGTCAAACCCTCCTCCCCCCTCCCTCCCTTTCCCTTCCCCTACCCCTTCCCTCCTAACCCACCCCTTACCCCCTCCGCCCTTCCTTCCCTCCCCTACCCTTAACCTTTCCCCCCTTCCCTCCCCACTCCATCTCCATTCGAATCCCGAGAGAGACGATTAGAGTCACACCCTCCCCAACTCACTTCTCGAACCCAAAATACCCTTGCCCTCCTCCTCCCTCACCTCCTCCCTCTTCTTTCGCCCCCCACCCCTCCTCTCCATTCCACTTCCCTCCTTTGTGGAGATAAAGGAGGGAAGTGGAAGTGCCACCCTTTCCCTCCTTTTCCTTCTTCCTATATATTCTTCTTCCTTATTTTCATCCACCATACCGCTCTCTTCGCACTCCTCTTCCCTCCTTTACTACCTACCATTCCTCTCCCACGCCTCCTCCCTCCTCTCCAACCCACCGTACCCTTCCCGCAACCCCTTCCCCCCACTTTATAACCCAACGTCCCTCTCTCTGCCTAACCCTTCCTCCTAACCCCCCCCCATTTTTCACCTAACGCCCCCCTCCCCTTCCCCTCCCTCCCTCCTTCACCCCTTCCCCATGCCCTCTCCATCCCCTCCCTCCCTCCTTCACCCCTTCCCCATGCCCTCTCCATCCCCTCCCTCCCTCCTCTTTCACCCCCTCCTCATGCCCTCTCCATCCCCTCCCTCACCCTTTTCCCACCCCCTACTCCTCCACTCTCAGCCCAAGAGCATCCTCAGGAAACACACGAGAGACGCAGTGACGTAACACCGGACCCCCCCCCCCCCCCAAGGGTCACCGAGGCTTAGTCACGCTCCTCCTCAAGTGCCGCGGCTCCTTCACCTACGCCTTAACCCTCATCACCTCATTCTTCGCACATATACCAAGTTGTTGATACAAGTTGATTGTGTGAGAGAGTAAGTGGGTGAATGAGGGAGTGGGGATGAGAGCTAAAATATGATTGAAAGTCAAGGAAGTAAACGTTACTGACAATTCATTTATTTATTTATCTACTCATCTGACTATGTATTTAGGGTAATCCAATGTATGTCTGTATGCCGGGGGAAAGGGAAGGGGAGGCGAAGGAAAAAGAGAGAGAGAGAGGTGAGAGTGAGAGTGAGAGAGAGTGAGAGTGAGAGAGAGAGAGTGACGAGAGAGAGAGAGGAGAGAGAGAGAGAGGAGAGAGAGAGAAGAGAGAGGGAGAGAGAGAGAGAGAGAGGAGAGAGAGAGAGAGAGAGAGAGAGGAGAGAGAGAGAGAGAGAGAGAGAGGAGAGAGAGAGAAGAGAGAGAGAGAGGAGAGAGAGAGAAAAAGAAGAGAAAGAGAGAGAGAAGAGAGAGAGAGAGAGAGAAGAGAGAGAGAGAGAGAGAGAGAGAGAGAGTGGAGGAGAGAGAGAAAGAGAGAGAGAGAGAGAGAGAGAGAGAGGGAGAGAGAGAAGGAGGAGAGAGAGGGAAGAGAGAGAGAGAGAGAGAGAGAGAGAGAGAGAGAGAGAGAGAGAGAGGGGGGGGAGGGTAAAAAAAAAAAATAAGTCAACGGAAACAACCTGGAAGGGAATGAAAAGAAAGCACTACGAGACAGAAAAAAAAAGAAAAAAAAAAAAACATAAAGAAGGAAATGGTGCATACAAGAGTGCATGCATGCGTGAATGCTCAACACGCAAGACATAGACAGGGGGTAAGCAGGCCACGGAGCGAAAGAACGGAACAGAGCAATCTAACAGTAACAGGCAGATGACACGGACGATGACGCCCCCTGCCCCTCCCCTACCCCCCTGCCCCCATCCCCCTCCTTTCCCTCAATGACAGAAAAAAAATATCTTAATCTCTTAGCCACAAATGGACCACAGACAAAAATTTAAATCACTTGAACTGTAACTAGCTGAGTATCACACGTTAAAAAAAAAAAAAAAAAAAAAAAAAAAAAATTATTCCTATCACACCTCCAACGCCACACCCTCGCCACGCCTCTCGCCACGCCCCCTTTGGACCTCCCGCCCTAACCTCCCTGCGTGCTTGCCCTCACTCAAGAGACGCGCTGCTCACGAACTCACACAAAAGGCCCACAGCAATTTTCCTCAGCAGTAATACCAACAGATCATCAAGGAAACATAAAAGAGACGAAAGGAAGACAGAAAAGGAATAGAGAAAAAACGAGAAAGGAAAAAAACAAAAAAAACACGGAAAACAACGAACTGAAGCAACGAAAGAAATGATAGAGATAGAGATAGAGAAAAAAGAGAATGAAGCCCCGAAGAAATATATAAATAAAACTAAAAACAAACAAACAAATAAAGAAATAAAAAAGAAAGCAATAAATAATGCCATATGGGAGGCTCCCCCGACTGTACATGGCGCCATCATCGCAGCGCTCACAGCCGCGTTCAAGCCAAATGTGGAAGTGATTGAAACCGGCCTTTATGCACGCGTCCTCAGACTGGGAGAGAAACGAAAAGGAGGGGGAGGGAGGGAAGGAGATAGAGGGAAAAGAGGAGGGAAGAGTGGAGGGAGGGATGGAAGGAGATAGAGGGAAGAGTGGAGGGAGAGAGGGAGGGAGGAAAGAATGGAAGAGTGGGAGAGAAAACGAAGAGGTGGGGGAGGAGGGAAGGAGGGGGGGGATAGAGAGAAGGAGAGGGAGGGAGGAATGGAAGAGTGGAGGGAGGTCAGAGTGAGTGAGGATGGGAGAGAGGGTAGGAGGGACGAAGGGGGAGCGGGAATGAGAAAAGGATGGAGAGTGAGGAAGGAGGGCGCGGAAGGGAAGAATGAGGGTGGTAGGATGCTGACTGTGTAGTAGTGGGCACGATCACTAGATATGATCTGAAATTATTTAGTAATCTTGGTTGAGATCTCAGGAACCCACCTAACGACCGCGTAATGTACACGCAGTCAGGCAAGTGTACAGGAATACAAGAACACACGCACGCACGCAGGCGCTCGCACACACACACACACACACACACACACACACACACACACACACACACACACGCACACGCACACACAGGCGCGCACGCACAAACAAACAAACAAACACACACACAATCTACAATAACTGAAGACTACTGGGTCTCCTATCTGACACCATTATTTCCCAGCTTCTGTACGAGAAACGCACCAGTTCCGATACGTGAGAAATCAGAGGCCCAAAAACAAAACAAACAAACAAACTGAATAAACAAACAAAGTCACGTCCCCGAGAAAAATGAGAAACAAAAACCAACAACGCAACAAACAAACAAAGCATGTAAACACATAAATATATCACATTCCCTATCAAATACAAACACCAATAACAAACACACATCGCCTCCTTAACTCAAGATCGCTAACGGCCAAAGGCGAAACCGTTACCCCGAGGCTGTGACTAAAGGGTAGAGGCGGGGGTGGGAGGGGCATGGGAAAGGAGGAGGGGGAGGGGGAGGGGGAGGGGGAGGGGTAGCGGGAGGGGCATGGGAAAGGAGGAGGGGGAGGAGGAGGAGGAGGGGCATGGGAGAGGAGGAGGGGTAGCGGGGGAGGGGCACGGGAGAGGGGAGGAGGAGAGAAGGAAGGGAGAGAGGCATGGGAGAGGAGGAGGGGTAGCGGGAGAGGGAGCAGGGGGAGAGGGAGTGAGGAAGAGGCCATAGGGGGGTTGACGATCACTTGCATCGTGTCGCTTGCAACACTAATCTGCCACGGGGGACTTGATCGGAGGATATCGGGGTTCGAACTGATTAATGGCGACTGTTTTTCCTTTTCTTCCTCATCATCTCCTGCAAAACTCACCCAATTAACATGCGCATACTATTCATTAAGCCCTTATACGAGACCCGACATCACACAGTTAACCACAAACAACAAAAAAAATAAACAGATATATATTCAAATAAGTAAACCTCAACATATTACAAACAACCGACAGCCCAGCCACACTCGCCTTAGAAACAACAAAGCTCACGGACGAAGACCAGCTCACTGCAAGCACAATGGACAACAAACATCTTTTGAATCCGTTTCCAATAAAAAAAAGAAAAACAGACAGGGCAATAACCCGCTATTAAACATCGACTTAACATTCCGCAAACACTTCCAAAATTCGAACACTTTAAGAAGAAAAAAAAAGAAGAGAAAGAAGAAAAGAAGAAGAAGAAGAAGAAGAGGAAGAAAAAATAGAAGAGGCAGAAGAAAAAGAAGGAGAAATAATAACAATAACAATAACAATTAAAAAAATAAATAATAAAAATACAAAGAAAAACAGTAGAACAAGAAAAGAAGAAAAAGAAAATCATCATCAGAATACAGGAATTATTAATTAGGGGCAAGGTCTAGTTAGGTCAGTTATCTCCCGCTTAATTAGCCCCTCGACCGAAGCGGCCACCCAGCCCAAGAGCCCAGCGTGAAAGGGCGGGCCAGCAGCGCCACCGTGTCTGGGAGATCGAGAGCGAGATGCCGAGGACTGTCTGAGTGGCTCTGTCTGGGGAGCTCTCGTGTCTAAGCGCCCCGGTGTCTTTGGGATGTCGATGTGCTTTTTTATCCTCGGAGAATATTGCTAAATTTTAATAGTATTCTTCGTATGAATGTGTGCTGCAATGACGACGGTATACAGGCATATAAACAATTAAAATGCAAAGATGCCAAAAGCCCAGATCCCTTCCATCCTGGCAACGAAGGTATCCTGCTGCCCTAGATAGTCGCCGCAACGGATAATACACGGGTCCTTGGCATCTTCAACATGCACTCCCGGGAAGATAATTCACCCACTTTTTTTCTTTCTCTTTCTCTTTTTTTTGCCCCTCGGTTCTCGTTCTTCTTTCCTTCTTTCTAGTCTGTCTGTCTCTGAGGGTTTGCCTGTCTCCTCTCTCTCTCTCTTTCTCTTTCTCTTTCTCTTTCTCTTTCTCTCTCTCTCTCCCTCTCTCTCTCCCTCTCTCTCTCCCACTCTCTCTCCCACTCTCTCTCTCTCTCCCCACTCCCACTCTTTCTCCCCCACTCCCACTCTTTCTCCCCCACTCCCACTTTCTCCCCTCCACTCTTTTCCCCACTCCTCCTCTCTCCCTCCACTCTCCTCCCCTCCTCTCCTCCCTCCCCCTCTCCTCTCTCCTCCCCTCCCCCTCTCCTTCCTCTCCCCCTTCCCTCTCCCTTACACCAACTCACACAAGAAGGAAAGAAAACCCCGGCATCCGTCATCATCTTCGCCTCTTTTCCCTCTTTCTCCTTCACGCAGTCGCAATTATTGGCAATTTCGCTTTTTGGTTGCGAGAGGGACCTTGAGCTGTCTGCAACGTCTTCAACACGCACGGCCGAGATAATCACATTCTGCGTCCGCATATTCAACCTCTTCCTTTTTTTCCTCCTCCTCCTCCTCCTCGTTTTCCTCCTCCTACCATGAACAATCTTTCAGCCTCTCCTCTTCCCATTTTCGCCTCCATCTGGCCGAATCAATAGCAATTAATCCGATTAATCAAACTAAATAATTTCCAGTTACCAAACCTATCGTTTTCCCATCAACTGGCTTCACCATTAATACCAATCCTCTTCACTCCCCTCCTCCTCCTCCACTTCTACTTCTCTCTTTCTCCCGACACTTCACTACCTCTCTCTTCATTTCTTTTCTTCTTCCTCCTCTACTTATACCCTCCTCCCTCAAATTCCTTTCTCCATCTCCCTTCACCCCTATCCTCCTTCTCTTTATCCCTTCACTCCTATCCTCACCCTTCTTTCATTCCTATCCTCCTCCTCCTTCTCCCTCCTCCCTTCACTCCTATCCTCCTCCTCCTTCTCCCTTCACTCATATCCTCCTCCTCCTTCTCCCCCCACTTCCCCTCTCCCTCCTCTTCCACTCTGACACCTACACCTGCTTCCCAACACGTTACACACTACATAACTACACAGCATCACGAGCAAAACACTAATAAAGGCTTGCGAGTTAGCCCCAACCCGGCTATCTTCCGCGCTCATGTTTTCCCCCCGACGCTCTTGTCAGTAGGTGATTGTTTGTCTTAACCGCGGGCTGTTCTCATCTCCCTCCATCCCAATATCATCTTTCTCTAGTCTTCTTCGATCATCGTCATCTCTTCTTCTACTTCTACCTCTTCTTCTTCTTCTTCTTCTTCTTCTCTTCTTCTTCTTCTTCTTCTTCTTCTTCTTCTTCCACATGCTCTTCTCATCTCCCTCCATCCCGACATCTTTCTCCCGTCTTCTTCAACCTTCAGGTGGAAGAGGAAGAGGAAGGGACGGGAGGATGAGGATGAGGATGAGGAGGAGGAGGAGGAGGGAGGAGGAGGAGGAGGAGGAGGAGGAGGAGGAGGAGGGAGGAGGAGGAGGAGGGAGGAGGAGGAGGAGGAGGAGAGGAAGGGGACGGGAGGAAGGGAGAGGAAGGAGGAAGGGACGGGAGGAGGAGGAGAAGGAGAGGAAGAGGACGGAGGAGGAGGAGAGAGGAGGAGGAGGAGGAGGTGGAAGAGGAAGAGGAAGAGGAGGAGGAGGAGGAGGAGGAGGTGGAAGAGGAAGAGGAAGGGAGAGGAGGAGGAGGAGGAGGAGGAGGAGGAGGAGGAGGAGGAGGAGGAGGAGGAGGAGGGGAGGAGGAGGAGGAAGAAGAAGAAGAAGAGAGGAGGACCAGGAGAAGGAAGAAAGAGGAGGAGGAGGAGGAGGAGGAGAAAGAGATCAAGAATGTAGCGCGAACGAAAGCGAGCTAACTCAAGAAAAGAAGGAGGAAGAGAGAGAGGGGGAGGAGCAGCAAGTGCAGTTTCTTGGCAAAAGAGAGATAATCTATGAAGATAAAATACGAGATTCCGCCGGATGCCAATAAATCTTCAGCGGTCACTTTATAGTCTTCTCAAATACAAAAATAATATCACTCGCAAGAATACTAACTCCTGCACCTGTTCCTTAACACAATCAAACAATAATTTAAAAAAGAAGTGAAAACTCAGCACTGGCTGCAAGGGAAAGGGTGAGAAAAAGGAAGAAAGGAGGAGTGAAAGAAAGGGGAAAGAAGAGAGAGAGAGAGAGAGAGAGAGAGAGAGAGAGAGAGAGAGAGAGAGAGAGAGAGAGAGAGAGAGAGAGAGAGAAAAGGAGAGAGAGAGAGAGAGAGGAGAGAGAGAGAGAGAGAGAGAGAGAGAGAGAGAGAGAGAGAGAGAGAGAGAGAGAGAGAGAGAGAGAGAGAAACAAAGAAGAGCCCCCTCAGCGCCTTTCAAAAGAACCAAAAGACCCGCTGCTCACAGCTCCCTTACGAGGTCATTTCCGATCGGGCCGACTATCACGAGGCACGGAATTTCCTCCACACAAAATTAAGGCCTCAAAGTTCGGTTGTGGTCGAATTATCACGTCGATTTTTTTTTATATGATGAACTAACGCTTCTGTTTTCCCTATTGATAAAATAACCAACTAAATTACCCAAATTAACCCACATATGGATAAAAATTAAACGTAAATATAAACAAATCAAAGCCATCTTTCTACAAACAACAATCTAGTATGCAACGCACAACAAGAGCAACTTGCAACCCTAAGCTTAGAATAACAATAATGCCCCAAATTATTGCAGAAAGAAACTCGGTTGTCATCGGAGGAAATGCCCTGCAACGTATCAACACTTGCAGACCTAGATCAACACCAACAGCGCACAAGCAAAACCCAAACAATAAAAAGAAGAAAAAGAAGAAGAAAGAATGAAAAAAAAAGAAAAAAGAAAAAAAGAATTCGAGGAATGTGCCTAAGGTGCATCACAAGGCCCACGCCCAAAAACGGGTTGTCAAACAAACTCACTCGGATACAACACGCGCGAGTAGCGATAGACATATAATGGTGCAGGAGAGAAACAGACGAGGGAGGGAGGGAGGCAGAGAGGGATGAGAATAGTGACGGGGATGGAGATGGAGATGGAAGAGAGAAGGGAGAGAGAGAGGGAGGAACAATTGGGATGGGAAGGAAGAGGGAGAGAGATAGAAATGGCGAGGGAAGAGAGGAGAGGGGAGAGAAAAGAGACAAAGAGACAGAAAAATACCTAACAACCAGAGAAACGAGACGGGCTTCCTAATGTCCCCCATATCTCCCCCTCAACCCCCCCCCCCCCAGGGAACCACACCACCTCGATGCACTTCGTCATGATCCTGGCGCTTGTCCTTCGCAACTGGCCCAGTTTAAGGGTCTGAATGTCCGAATATACGAACGTCTAAGTGTCAGAATAACTGAGTGTGAGAGTGTTTTGAGTGCGTGAATACTTGAGTCTCTAGCGCCCGAGTGTCTGAATAAGTGAGCTTGAGTGCCTCCATATATACTGGAGTATCTGATTATCTAAATGTCTGAATAAATAACCACACCAAATACCCAAATAACTCTGCACGTGACTGCCTGTCTGAGTAACTGACAAAGAAAGTATCTGAACGAGTGTCTGACTGTCCGAATGTCTGAGATGGTCTGAGTATCAGCGGCCACAGCAAAGTAATCGGAGTGGCGGCGGTGGGTGTTGCCGGTAACACAATCAAACGATGTTTTGCCACCGCCCTTACATACTTCAGGCACCCCCTCGCCCGCTCTCTTGTGCAGCGTTTATCGTTAGTATTAATATGATTATGATGATGATGTGATGATGATGATGTGATGATTATCATTATCATTATTATATTTTATTATCATTATCATTAACATCATAATATCATATCATTACCATAATAACAATTTTCATCCCCATCATCACCATCATTATCGCAGTTAGCATTATCAATAATTATTATTGTTATTGTTAATTGTCGGTTGTAATGGCAGGGATGGTGAAGGAAAGAAAGAAAAAAGGAGATGAAGAAAAAATACATGACAACAAAAGAAAAGAAAAGAGAAAACGAAGACGATAAAGCTTATTATGACCGTACAACCTTCGCCCGCTGTAAACATACAAAATATGAGCACTCGCACTCGCACGTAAAACGATGTGCATTAATTAATCAATTTATTCGTAATTATATATGTATGTGTGCTTGGGTATCTTTCGGAATAAATTATGTTTATATGGTAATCAAATGAAAATAAGAAGCGCATGAAGACATGTATACTATAGAGAGGGAGAGAAGGAGAGAGGGAGGGAGAGAAGGAGAGAGGGAGGGAGGGAGAGAGGAGAGGGAGAGAGGGAGGGAGAGAGAGAGAGAGAGAGAGAGAGAGAGAGAGAGAGAGAGAGAGAGAGAGAGAGAGAGAGAGAGAGAGAGAGAGAGAGAGAGAGAAGAAGAGAGGAGAGGAGAGAGAGAGTGAGTGTGTGTGTAGGGGGTGGGGGTGCGTGCGTGCATGCATGCGTGAGTACTTACATGCGTTTCCACATGTCCAAGTGCAAATATCCACTGGAATCCCCTCCCCCCTCCCCCACACACACACTTTTCCCAACCAAGCCTCTCCATCCCCATCCCTAATCCCGGCCGCCACAGAAGACCTTGTAATCAACCGCCTCGACCTCGAAAACCCTGAAACGCGACCGTCGACCCAACGCAGTGATCCGTCTTCAGGCCGGTCGATAGAGGCGACTTGGAGAAGACACAGCTGACCTTTAACTTTTTTTTTCTTTCTTTTTTTTTTGGGGGGGGAGGGGGAAGGATAAGGGTTATACACGTCGACATGGCCGGTTAAGTCGACGACATGGCCACGGATTACGTAAGTTTATTATCTCCTTCGGCTTTTTAGTTTTTGTTGTTATCTTTGTTTATGTTGTTCTCAACGACGCGGCTGTGATCAAGGATCCTTTTTTTTGTTTTTGTTTTTTGTTCAGATTTGTTTTTTTTATTTATATATTCTTGATTTTACCGATAACACTGCCGGGGTCAAGGATGCTTCGACAAAGGTCAGAATGAGTCACGAAACGCAGAGAGGGAATAAGGTAAGAAAACTGGAGGAAAAAAGCAACAGAAACGAAAGACGAGAGGCAAGAAATGAAAAAAACAAAGACAAATAGGATTGAAGTTCACTAGCGTACAAATTAGCAAATAAAAAGTCTTTCAGGCTCCCAAACATGCCAGAAATCACGGCAGCTGAGCAATATGCATACGTGCACATAACCCCCCCCATCCCTGTTTGCATGCTTGCTTGTGCGCGCGTGCACACAAGTCAACACTGCAATGCAATTACATTCCGGGCGTTCCAGTGTGCCTATCATACCGGCGAGGAACCGAAAGCGTCCAGTTATTATATGGCAAAATGACACCCTTCAACAACAAGCAGTAAAAGAGGTTTCCTGCTACTTAAGTATCAATCGGGAAGGAGGGGAGAGAGGGGGGAGAGAGAGAGAGAGGAGAGAGGGGAGAGGGGAGAGGGGAGAGGAGAGAGAAAGAGAGAGAGAGAGAGAGAGAGAGAGAGAGAGAGAGAGAGAGAAGAGAGAGAGAGAGAGAGAGAGAGAGAGAGAGAGAAGAGAGAGAGAGAAAGAAAAGAGGGAGAAAAGAGAGGAAGAGAGAGAGAAGAGGGGTGAAAGTTAGACGATGGAAAAGGGGGAAGGAGAGAGGGGAGGGGAGGCGAGAGATGGGGGGGCAAGGGGAGGGGAGCAGTGGTCATCCACAACTTTTCTCCCATCACTTTCAAATGGAAACAGAGGAAGGGAAGTTTAGTCACTCCCTCTCCCATCACAATGCAATGGGGAGACGGGGACAGACCCAGCGAAGATCAGCCATCAGAATAATGGGGAGAAATAGGGGGGATAGTGCCAGCGAGGGTCAAATATTCCCCCATAA
>NC_051389.1:55602797-55605297 GCF_015228065.2 Penaeus monodon | reverse complement strand
GCTGTGACGCAAGGTGACTCGGCGGCCGGAGAAGACCTCAACCCGCGAGTGCATATCGGAGGCGTCACTCGGCTGTCAGTCACGGCGAAAGGTTGCGCGTCGTCGGCACCGAAGGAGGGTAGGGCGGGAAGGGAAGGGAAGGGCGCGTGAGAGGAAGGGCGCAAAGGAAGGAAGGCGGAAAACGCTGCGGAAAAGGGACAAAGCAAAATCAGAAACGAAAGAAAAGAAAAAGAAAAGAAAAAAAAAAACGAAGAAAACGAAAACAAAAAAAAAGATGCTGGTGAAGAAGAAAAAGAAGAAGATGGCGTTTCAAAATCAGGGCATCTTGTACCCTGCTCCTCCAACTGGCAAAGTGTAATAGGGTCTGAATGACACGCTGAACCGGTGGCGCTGAATGAAAAGGTCGCCACGATAACAAGACAGGCGAGAAGAAGCATCGTCTGAGTGTCAGGAAGGATTACATTATCACTGCGAATACCGTGCCATATCTATATAATGATGAAGGATAAAGAGAGAAATTGAGAGAAAACATGGAGAAAAAAAAGGTAACGGGAAATTACAAAGAAAAGCAAGGGGGGAGATAAAGTGAACTTCCAGGAAAAAAAACAACAACAGAGAGATGCAACAAAACACATGAGATAAACAAACCTAAACACAAAACACCCTACCGTGAAAAGAGCATTCCTATTCCCAACCATACGAATCATTTACTCTACCGTTGATAGAACGACCGAAGCGAACGGACGAAGACAACCGAGCGGCCAGAACCTCACGACGTAAACCAGAATTCGCCTTCTATCAATCAACCTTTTCTGCCGTCCACTGCCCGAAACCAAACACGACCCACTCCTTCCCATGATTAAGAAAAAAAAAAGAAAAAAAAAGAAACTAAGAACAAAAAGATGGAAAAAGAAAATAAGAGACATGGAGAAAAAGAAAACAACTTCGCATGGCATTCCAAAAAAAGGCAAAACAAGAGTGACAAAAGAAAGAGAAAACAAGAGTGACAAAGAAAGGAAGAAAAAAACGAAAAACGGGAGAAGCGAGGATCCCAAAGAAAACATCCGAACAAAGAACTCTTTCCTCCAGCCTCGGTCACGGAAACGGACACAGGGCACGCAGGACAAGGGAATGGCAGAATCCAGGGACAACATTCAAATCAGAGCTAACGACGACGATAGGGAAATCTTGATCAATATGACGGCTGGGCCGGACTGGCTGCTGCTGTATGAGTCACCCCTCGGCTTTCCCTCTCCATTCCCCTCACTTCCCCTCTTCGCTGACTCTCTCCTCCCTCACCCCTGCCATTGTCTGTCTGTTTATCATGCAACATTTGTACTTACGCAACCATCACGCTCGCAGAGAAAACGGATTCGTCACTCCACCACGCGCCAGACGTACCTGCAGGAAAATAAATACACGAAATTAGACAAACATAGAAATGAAATTCCTCTCTTTCTCCCCCCCCCTCACCCTCTCCTAAATAGACATCTCCGCAGGCACGAGAGACAGGGAAAATCACACAGCTCAGAGTGGGAGGAGCGAGAATGGAGCTTGGGGAGGATATGCGGAGGCGAAGCTGACGGTAAAGACGGAGGTGGAGGTGGAGGTGGAGGTGGAGGTGGAGGTGGAATGGGCGGGATGGATACCTATACATATGAAAGTAGAAAGAAGAAGGAAGAGAAGAAAGGATGGATAAAAGTTGAAACCCACCAATAACCCAAGACCGAAAATGCCAACAACAATAACGACCATAACATACAAAATCATCAAAAAGAACAAGAAGCAAATGATACACAGAAAACGGAAGCCATATACGAAAAATGACCCACGTTAAAGAAATGGGAGGTGGAAGAGGAGAGGGGCGAGAGGGGAAGGGGGTGGGAGAGGGAAGAGGGGAGGGGCGAGGGAGTGGGAGAGGCAGAGGGAGAGGGGATGGGGAAGAGGCAGGGGGGAGAGTGGAAGAGGCAGAGGAAGAGGGAAAGGGAGGGACGGAGGGAGGGAGATGTGGGTGAAGGCAAAATCGAAGAGTCATCTACTTATTGGTGAGCTTTTAGGAAGCCATGACAAAAGATGAGGCACAATACAAGACGACAACAGAGCGAAATCTAAAAAGAAAAAGAAAAAAAGAGGGGGAAATAACAGAGACCAGAAGGGAGAATTGGGGGAGAGGAGGATTTTAATAATGGCGAAGAATGGGAAGTGAAAAGGGGAATAGGTTGTGTAATAGCGACGTTGATTATTATGACAATGCCCAAGATAAAAATGGTTTTATTGCAAAAAACTATAATCAACACCATAATCCAGAGCCAGAAAAAATATCTAACATAAATTAACGGGTTTGTACGAGTAGTGTAGTTGATTACTTTAAAGCTGAGGACAAAGCGTTTCTTGTCACATCAAGCAGAGGTCTCCATCAACAATACTCCTGCTGAATATGGTAGATTCATCGGCAAATTACAAAGCATTCTATCTCTGTCGCTGTCGCGCTCTCTCTCTC
>NC_051389.1:55595297-55600297 GCF_015228065.2 Penaeus monodon | reverse complement strand
CTGTCATCTGCAGTGAGAGATAGGCACCCGGGTCTCTGAAGACAAGACACTGTATAAGGAGCTGAGGAACAGAAAGCCAAGGAAAGAAAAGGATCGATGCGAGCGAAAAGGAATAATGTTTCCGGAACGAGAAGAAACTTGAAACAATCATTGATAAAGATGGATAAATCAGGCTTGTGAACAAGAAGAAAACGGATACAGATACATTGGTCAATTTAAGATAAAAAAATGTTAGACGTGGGATGTCCAGAAGAGGTAGGAAAATAAAACGAAAAAGAAAAAAGGAAAAGAAAAGAAAAAAGAAAGGGAGTGACTGGCAAGCTGCAGAAGTGGAAGAAATGTGAAGGGAAGCGCTTTGAGAGGGAGGGGTAGGAGTAGGAAAGGGAGGGAGAGAGAGGGAGAGAGAGAGAGAGGGGGGGAGAGGGAGAGGGAGAGGGAGAGGGAGAGGGAGAGGGAGAGAGAGAGAGAGAGAGAGAGAGAGAGAGAGAGAGAGAGAGAGGGAGAGAGAGAGAGAGAGAGAGATGGAAGGAGAAGAAAAAAAGAAAAAAAGGAAGAGGAGAGGAGAAGAGGGCGCACAAACACGAGACAGAGAAAAGCGAAGAGAAGCTGCCAGCGAGACCGTCACTCACGGGGCCAAGAACCGGAGCCACGGAGCACGGGGGGAACTACGCACCAGTACCGTCGGGCCGGCGTCGCCACACGCAAAAATGCCAACCACTCGGTAATTTCCAGCTCGAGCTCCCCCGAGCTTCCAGTTGCCCTCATTTTGCTCTTTCCTTCTTCCTCCCTCCCCTTCTTTCCTTTCCTCTCCTCTCCTCTCCTCTCTTCCATTTCCTTTCCTATTCCTCCTACCCCTCTGACTATTTTAACTCCCTTTCCATTTGAACTCTTCCCCCTCTTTCTAGTCTTTCCCGTAATTCTTCTCCTCCTCCTCCCTCCTCCTCTAATTCTTCATTTTCCTCCCTCCTCCTCCTCATTACTTAGCCATGATCGCTACCGCCTCCCACACTCCTGCAACTTTAGGGCAACTTCTTCATATTTACGTCTGAACTTGCATAGAGTCACTAACTAGTATGCACACTAAGCATCAAGAAAAAAGAAAATATAAGATAATATAAGAAAAAATCAACATCAGAAGTATAGGTGTAAGAGAACGGAAGAAAAATGCAAGCAAAACAAGCAAGAACATACATATCAATAAAGCAAAACATTCTGGTTTTCCAGTAAGCAAGGAAAAAAAGAAAAGAAAAAAAAAAACGAGAAAAGAAAAGAAAACAACCGCTCACCCCCCCCCCCCACTGAGCGCATGTGCACAAAATCATACACGACGCGAGTTTCTTGTCCGGCAGATAAACGCGCGTGTGTGTATCTCGCCCAGCTGTTCAGTCACGCCAGCTGATTCACGCGCTACATTATCTTGCCAGAAGAAAAGACCTACTTACTTTCCGCATTATCTTTCTCTCACAGTCTGATAAAGACGCATATACGAAAAAGAAAAAAAAAAAAAAGGAAAAGAAAGAAAGAAAAAAATATATCAAATATCACCATTGCCGCAACACAATAAAAGGAACGTATACATAATTTCTAGACCTTTAAAATCCCATAACATCAAAATATCTTGAAAGCTTGTTACACTAATAACCCATCTCATTTCCATTACAAAATTCACCCAAAATGTTTCTCTGATGATTTATTTGTATCTTACAAATCCCATAATTCCGTCATTTTGATAAGCAATATATTTTAAAAACGCTTCGCAAAATAACCCATCTCATTTCCATCATAAACTCGACCTAAAAAGTTGCTCTGCACAACGAAAGCAACTGCACAACCCTAATAATACCCGAATCAAAACACGGGTGTTGTCAGGAGACTGAGGGAGACAAAACACCGACCTATCTTTTATCATTACTATCATTATCATTATATATATTCATACTTCTTTTTTTTACGATACCGTCAAAATAATCATGGCTCAAGCAACGTATCCGCAGCCAATGCAACATTTTTTTTTCTATTTTTTTGTTGTAATTCTTTCTTTCTTTTTTATCATTCATATTTCTTTTTTTACGATATTGTCAAAATAATCAGGGCTTCAAGCAACGTATCCGCAGCCAATGCAACATTTTTTTCTGTAATTCTCTCTTTCTTTTTTATCATCATTATTATTTAGCGCTCGCGCAATGTCACAGTGGGCGAAACGCAAAACTCTCTTCTCCCGTTGCAAGATCAATGCAGGGGCAACAAAAACCTCGTCGCCACGGTGTAGTTTTACGGTCAGTTGTGTGCGAATAAGCCGTGACGAATCAGGGGGGAAACGGGGCAAACGTGGATGAAAAGGACAAAGAAACGGACGAAGAAATGATAAAGTGCACACGAGCTGTTGTCTCGCTTGTCTTGTAAGAACTCGACTTCAAGTACGATTATTAAAATAAACAAGCCGGCGATAAGAAAATGTAATCGAGATACCCGAGACGCAGAAGCATTTTAATACTAGTATAACATAGTTACATCCCCAATAAATTTAATAAAGAAACAAAAAACATGATCTATATCACGATTCCCGCCTCCACCCTCTCTCTTAATTTCTACCATACGAATAAAATTACATTCATAAAATAAAGAGAAACCACACAACTCATAATAAAACTACAACCACAAAAAAACTATTAAACGCTAAACCCTCTGCCACCGATGTAACACGTAATCTATCTCCCTATCTTAGATATAAAAAAGGCTCCTAATTAACTTTTCATAATACGTCTCAAGTTAAAGAACTAAGTGCCCCCGTCCTTCCGGTCCGCAATTACACGCTCCGAATCTTTTCTTCTTCTTCTGATGCTCCGTGTTTGAACATTCGCCTCGACTGCCCGTTGTGGTCGTGTCCCCTGCCCCCCTCCCCCCTTCCCTCCTCCTCTCAGGTCGTCCTTGGAGGGTGGTCGGTCGTGGCGGTGGCGACAGGCGGGATGAAGAATTGACAATAGTGATGGTTATGGTGGTGGTGATGGCGAGGAGGAGGAGGAGGCGGAGGAGGAATATGATGAGGAGGAGAACGAGGGTCGTGTCACCCGCACAGGAGGCCTAATATGGGCGTGGGCGTACGAGTACCAAGGTCGTCCCTTCCTAGCGGCCAGCCTGGATCGACAACCTGCCGCCCGATGACCTCCCCCCCACCCCTTCGACCCCCACTGCTCCCTCCCCGTCAGGAATCCCCCGACTGTTCGCATACTGCTGGGACTCGTCACGCCAGTCAAATCCATTCCACTGATCTCTCTTTCTCTCTCCCTCTCCATCTCTCCTCTCTTTCTATCTATCTCTTCTCTCTCCTCTCTTTCTATCTATCTCTTCTCTCTCCTCTCTTTCTATCTATCTCTTCTCTCTCCTCTCTTTCTATCTATCTCTTCCCTCTCACTGCCTTCGTCCAATTATTCTGTCTGTCTCCATTTCCTTTACAAATCACAAAAACAAAAACACGCAAAACAAGAGCTAATGAAGCATATCCCAAACTACGGAAGAGAAAAGAAAGAAAGAGAGAGGGAGAGAGAGGGAAAAAAAGAAAAGCGAACGGATTGCCTCACAAACAAAACAAACCCAACCAAAGGTCCAACACGCCTCCACCCCCCCCCCTCCTCCACCAAATCCTGGACGTTTAATCACCACCTCCCCTATCCCCTCTCTCCCCCACAGCCCACAGCTTCCACGCCCACAGCTTCCACGCCCACAGCTTCCACACCCACGCCCCCCCCCCTCACCGCTGCGCACCGCTCGCCCTCACTAGGCCATAAAGAGCGGGCGTCCAGACACTGCACTTTACGGAGCACCTGAACCGTGAACCAAAGTCTCCTGTGTCAAATACCTCAGGCTCAAGCGTATATCCTACTGTTCTCTTTTATATATAGCCGTATATATTTACGTATCTTTTTCTTTTCCTTCTTTCTTTGTTTTATTTATTTATCTTGTAGTTATGTATGTGTGTGTGTGTGTGTGTGTGTGTGTGTGTGTGTGTGTGTGTGGTGTGTGTGTATGTGTGTGTGGTGTGTAGTATGTTGTGTTTGTGTGTGTGTGTGTGTGTGTGTGTGTGTGTTGTGTGTGTGTGTGTGTGTGTTGTGTGTGTGTGTGTGTGTGTGTGTGTGTGTGTGTGTGTGTGTGTGTGTGCAAGAGCGTGTGTGTTTAAGTGCGCGCGTGCGCGTAGAAGAGGGAATAGAAGGAAGAAGAACAAGAAGGAAGAGGAGGAGGAGGAGGAGGAGGAGGAGGAGAAAGAGAAGGAGAAGAAGAAGAAAAGGGAGAAGAAAGAAGAAGAAGAAGAAGAAGAGGGAGAAGAAGGAAGAAGAAGAAAAATAAAAAGCACGAAGAAGGAAGAAGACAAACGTTCGTAAAAGTGATCTCACGTGACCCAAAGTAGGCACGCACGCCCATCACACTCTCTTCCGCATGATCTCAGCCACCCTAAACCCGTGTCACTGGGTGACTGATGCTCTCAGTTGCCGACTCATTTGCAAAACACTTGGTCATCGCAAAAAAATATATATAATAAATAAAAAGTAAAAAAAAAAGTAAAACAAAATAAAAATAAAAATAATAAGACGTAAAAGTCACAATACCAAAAAAGGAAAGCTGACGAAAGAGATATTTAAAGAACAATAATACAAAAATAATAATAATAATAACGCACAAAACAAAGGCTAAAATAAATAAACAAAAAAAACAAAACAAAAAAAACAACGCACAACACAAAGCTAAAAAAATATAAATAAATAAAAAACAACGCACAGAACAAAAGCTTAAAAAACAAATAAATAAAATAAAATAAATAACGCACAGAACAAAAGCTAATAATCAGTCTAAAATCCACAAAGAGAAACTGGAAGCCCCTGACATGCTTGGCTTCACGAAAACCTATTTGGATGCGTATCAGCAGAACACTAAAACCCTCGCAGATCTTCCGACAAAATTTGACAGCTGATTGGCAAACCCGTGAGCGTCGACAGTGAGGAAGTTTT